>NC_052158.1:48739206-48923411 GCF_902713615.1 Scyliorhinus canicula | reverse complement strand
GGGGTTACTGGTATAGGGGGATACGTTGGCTTCAGTAGGGTGATCATTGCTCGGCACAACACCGAGGACCGAAGGGCCTGTTCTGTGCTGTACTGGTCTATTCTATTCTATAACTATAGGATCAAGAGCAGGAACTAAAGCTCATTCCACCACCTAACCGAGGATAACTGGGTAAAGATCAGGCGGAGAAACCTGCGCAGATTATTCTCTCTCTAACCCAGTATAACTGTATACAGATCAGCAGCAGGAGCGGGTAGACATTTCTCTGTTAAATCCAGGATTACTGTATCGAGATATATACCGTGAACCTGTGCACATTCCTTTCTTTATCCCAGGGTATATGTGAAGAGATCTGGCGTAGGGTTCTGGGTTAATTCCTCTACCGAACCCAGGATAACTATACAGAGTTCTGGAGCAGGAACATGTGCTGATATATCTATTTAAACCAAGGCAACTGTGTAAAGAGCAGGCACACGAACCTGTGCTGATTCCTCCCCTAACCGACGATAACTATACAGGGATCAGTAACAGGAAATTGAGCCCATTCTGCTCTCTGACGCAAAATTTCAATCTTAAAATCAGGAGCAGGAACCTGTGCTGATTCTTCTATCTTACCCACATTAAATGTATAGAGAGCAGGAGAAGGAAGTTGTTCTGATTCTACTCTGTAACCCATGATAACCATGTAGGGATCAGTAACAAGAATGGGTGTTGATTCTTCTCTCTGATCCAAAATTATTCTATTGTGATCAGTGGCTGGAAACTGTGCTAATTCCACTCGCTGACTCAGGATAATTGTACAGAGACCAGGAGCAGGAACGTGAAGCGAACATGTGCAGGAACCTGTGTTGATTCCTCTCTGCAACCTACGATACCTACATGGAGATAAGGAGCAGGTACCTATGCATAATAATCTCTCTGACCCAGGATACCTGTTTAAGAATCAGGAGCAGGAACCTGTGCTAATTCCTCTCTCTAAATCAGGGTAACTGTATAGAGACCAGGCAAAGGAAGCTGATTCCCCTCATTAGCCCCGGATTACTCTATTGAGATTTGGGGCAGGAACCTGTGCTGATTCCTCACTCTAACCCAGGGTAACTGTGCAGACATTAGGACCTGATTCCTCTCTTACATCGGAACTCACATCATCAGGGGCTGGTTTAGCTCACAAGGCTAAATCGCTGGCTTACAAAGCAGACCAAGCAGGCCAGCAGCACGGTTCGATTCCCGTACCAGCCTCCCCGGACAGGCGCCGGAATGTGGCGACTAGGGGTTTTTCACAGTAACTTCATTGAAGCCTACTCGTGACAATAAGCGATTTTCATTTCATTTCATTTCATCACTGCTTCTGATTATTTTCTAAACAAAATTCAGATTTCACACAGGGTCTTTCTATCCATTTTTCTTTCCAATTGATTATTCATCTGGTTTCCAATACCTCCCAGAAAATGGAACATATATTATATTTTATTCAGTTGACAATTTATTATTACTCCTATAATGAACCATTCTACTGCCTGTCACAGTTTATTCCAGTGTATTCATTTGTTTTGAAGTTGTGTAATTAATTGCTTAAGTTTTTAATAGTTTCACACTAGATCACAATGAGCTGCCACACTGATAGTGAAAAGTTGCATTAATGAATTAAGTCACAAAGACCCACATTTCAACTGTAACAAAATGTTGCTTTTGCTCGCAGACTCTGGTGTAATTTTCACATTTATTCCCCGTCAATGCAGTCAATTTAGTGGCAATTGTGATCCTGTCTCGGGCAAGTGCGGACTCTCCAAATGTGTCACTCATTTGGTGGCCATGGCTACTGCTGATCTACTGGTCATTATCGTTGATGTGATATTGAGACGTATACCTATTGTTTATTCGTGGGAGCTACGATTCGTGAAGTACATTCGTGTGTGTAATATCCATGCCATCTTACTTTATGCAGTCACAGACAGTTCAGTTTGGTTCACCGTCCTATTTACCTTTGATCGATTTGTAGCCATTTGTTGCCAAAATCTGAAAGCCAGATTCTGCAAAGAGAGAACCGCAGTTATAGTGATAGGAGTTGTGACTGTGCTGAGCTGCCTCAAGAACATTTTCTGGTACTTTATGTATACAAGCGAATATAGGCTCACCAATGACCTCTGGTTTTGCATTGTAACATCAAGTGTTCGTACTTCACTGTTATGGAGAATAATTGAAATACTCCATTACGTTTGCAACCCCTCTGGCCCATTCTTCCTGATTCTGGTTTTCAATATTTTAACCGTCAGACACATCGCAGCTGCCAACATTGTCCGTCAAAGACTCAGGGGCCAGCACAGTGAAGAGAAGCAAAACGATCCACAGATGAAGAACCGGAAAAATCCATCATTGTAATGTTCACCATATCTGGGAATTTTATAGTGTTGTGGACTGTTTATCTCCTTTACTGTGTCGGTGTCCAAATGACAGCAATGGGCTCCGTTACTGTCCTACAATATATTGTAATTGGGAGATTAGGATTCTTATTTCAGCTTCTAAGTTGCTCCACCAACACTTGTGTCTATGCAATGACACAAACTAAATTCAGAATGGAGTTGAAGAAGATGATGAAAGGCCCTTTAGTTGTTTTGTTAAATTACTTGTTGAAATAGGTCTTTAGTATGGACGTAATGACGCTGTGACACAAAGCTTGTGTGTGCTGTATTCTCAAAAAGAAACTACACCTGATACTCACTTCCATAAATGTTAAAACTATCAGATGTATTTAGAGAGGGAGACACATTAACAAATGAGTGGACACATGAATATTTTGGTCAAAACATCGTGAACATAACGACTGTATTCCAGTTAAGGATTGTACCGAAAGGAATTGGGATACTTCAGTTTTAACATGTCTTCAGAATTTTGGGGAGAAGCTGGAAAGTCGGAGGGAGTTTCAGAGTTACAATATTTCCGTCTAATTTTCGCACACCCGCAGTGGGAGGTCCACAGAGTGAGTGATTGGATATACATTTTAGATGGTGGAGAGAGGTGGGTGAGAGACAAACTAAGATTATGTTTGGGTATAAAGTTGGAGGTGTCCAGGGTGACGGTCCAGGAGCATTCAGACCGGACAGATGGCGGGAGGATCAGCTTTGAAACTATTGGTGTTGATGCAGGGCGGAGGTTGAGGTCAGAAATCTATGAATGGAACAGCATCTGGAGAGCGGAGCCGAACGACATTGCTTCCATAATGTAAAGGAGAAAGGGCGGATTAGAGAAAGGACGGTCTTTAAATGATGAAAAAAGTGCGGATTAGTTCAAAGTAACGGCATGGTGGTATTACTGAACTGCCAGTGTTTGATAATGGTTAAATGTTACCGACTGGTGTGTGATGATGCAGTTTGCAAGGGTTAGATACCGAGTAGGGAAACGCGTTGGACTGGCGAAGGAATCATTCCAATGGGGAAAACGAACATGGATATGGTTGGTGCAGATGCATAAAAGCAAAATATTGCGGATCCTGGAAATGTGAAATAAAAAGAGAATTAACTGGTGAAATACAGTAGAGATGGAAGAATCTGTGGCGAGATTAACAGAGTGGACATTTGGAGTCTATTCGTCTTCTTGGGGTCCTTGGGGAGCGGTTGTTGGAGGATGTTGTTGACTATGGAGAATGATGCAAGACTCCACGTTCAGATTTGGGGAAATTACTGAGGACACGAGGTTTACGCAGATGTTGTTGCTCCATAAACTGTAAGAGAAACAGAAATAAACCCAGAACCGCTGGTCAGTCAACCAGTGTCCGCTTAGCAAAACCAGAGGAAAGGAAACTGACAGTGAATGGACAGGGAAATTATTTTCACTCCTGGAGAGGAGTGGGGAAGACGACTCTGTTCCTGAAATTAACAGAGCATCAATGGGTCGAATGGGGTATTTGGATTCAAGTCAACTGCAACAACAACTGGAGTTTATGTAGCCTCTTTCACGTGAATAAACCTCACAAGTCTCTTCACCTGCGAATTACAAACAAATGGCATACAGAGTAATACGACGACATCAGAGACAATAGACAAAAGTGCATTTAAATCAGGAGGTTCTGAGCCAAGTTTTAAAGGAGGGCAGAAAGAGAAACTGAATTTTACGAAGGGAATTCCAGAGCTTTGGACGTTTTGCAGCGTGACGCTCAACCACTAACTGTGGAGTAATTGAAGAAGGATCGGGCTAGGGAGGGAATTGAAACAAGACTGAGAATTTCAAAATGTAGGCTTTCATTCCACTAGAGATACTGTATGTCAGGGAGCACAAGGATGGCTTCCACTGCACTAGGGTGGAAAAGGTCACGGGTAGCAGATTATTCAATTATTCGATTATTCAAGGTTACGGTGGCTAGAATGTGGAATTCCAATCACAAGTGTCTTCGTCTCACTTTTAAACGTGTCTGCGATTTGTAATGAATCATTTCCAGTATTACTGTCGCTGCAATAAAATCATTCAAGAATGAAGCCTTCTCAATTAAAGTTTTTGGAGTGATTCTTTCTTATTCCTGTTAACAAATTAAATATTTTCGAAATGCTGTTCCTCCAGAGAATGGGGCTGCCATGCTGTGAATATCAAAGTCTCACTTTCCACTCAGATTATTTACTCTTAGATTTTTCACATCTGTCTAACTGTTTGGTCTTCTCACATTTTACCCCGTTCTTACACACTATGCTCGCATTCTTTTTGCTTCATTTTTCTCATATATTTAAATCTTTGAATTTTCACAGATTTTTCGCATATTTTCACTCTGCATTTTTCAAGACATTTCACATTTTCCGCATAAATTCCTCCAACCATTTCCCACATTTCACTCTGAACTATTCCCTATTTAACTTGTTAGTGTTGAATTATTTTCAATTTCCTCTCATTTACTGTCTTTGAAATTTTTGCACTCTTTTTACAAATTGGAAAGATTTTTTCCCATTTCAATTCCCTGATTGTTTAATTGCTGATTCTGATATTCACTCTATTAATTATTCTGATATTTCACATTTCTCTCACCCTAAATTTAATACACACCTTCCTTTAAGATTTAATCATTTTTCCTGTTTGTTATCCGCGTGTTTTCTTGAACTTTTTCAAACTTCTTACGCTTTGCATTTTGTTCACATTTGAACTATATTTCAGTTTCGAATTATTCTCACATTTTTGAGTGTTGAATTTTCTCTCACTGTTCTGCAATGTTCCACTTTATGAAATGAACATTTTCAATAGGCACACCTTTCAATCGTTCCAATTTCCACCTGATTTTCACAATTTGTACACGAGGTTCTCATGTTTTAATTTTCAATGCTTCATAGATATTGGTATATTTTTCAATCTTTTATTGATAATTATTCATTTTATGACAATGACAATATTTGGATTTCACTTTTTTCTCTGTCACATGTTGTACCCTTTGAAATTCAGTAATTGTTCTTCGTACCATTCTTTTGATTATTCTCTCACTTTTCTCACATTTTCACACATTTTTTGTCGGACATTTCATTTGGAATTGATCGCAATATTTTCCGCATTTTAATTATTTGAACTATTATGTTTTCACTTTTAAGTTTTACACTTCCTCAGTTTTGTAGCCATCTAAGATGGACACTGGGCTACAAAATGGAGAACTGCTAAGACTGCAGTGAAATACAGTCTTAGTGAGGACAAGCAGCTTGCAGAAGACTGTTTTGCATTCTGCACGTACAGAAACCAGTTTCTAGCCAGGTGCAGAGTTTCAGCCAAAGGTGCAAATGGGAAACAGATCTGCATAGTAATGAGGTGATCCAGATCCAGACCCCGGACAATAGAAACATTTAAGTATCAATGGATACTTTTCCATAGACGCCCAGACAGAATGGCGCCAAAGCAACCAACACAAAGAGCCGTAGGGACCGCCCCAAACATCGAGAAACGACCCTAGGATTGGGGAGTTTGAAAGATATCGATTGGGAAAGACCCAATCGATGAGGGAGCCGCCCCAAGGGGGCCTGAACCTCCTGGGGCCTATAAGAGTAGGTCCCGCACATGGTTCGGTCTGCTTGCTCCGGCCCAGGTCTGCTGTTTTGCTCCGGCCCAGACCTGTTACATCGCATCCTGACTCCAGTTTCATCACCGGCCGTTGAGCCTCAGCCATCGAACTGTAAGTGCCAAAAATACGATCGCTACGTGGTCCAGGCCTTGCTAGATCTTGACAACTTTGCGAATCAGAAAGTTGCAGACCAAGAACGGGACGAAGGCCTTGTTCCCTGACCTTGCCTGTTCCTGTCTAGATAAGTATTTAGTTGTTTAGTATTAGAAGTAAGTTCATCTCTTTAGCGTATGCATGTGTGTTTATTATATTTGTTATAATAAACACCAATCGTTTGGACTTACTAATCGGGGTACGGATTTATTACTTTGAACCTGACCTTGATATACTTGTGACGGTGTCTCAATACGGCACCTGGCGACTCCGAGCATAATTACACATACAGAGCCATAGTAGTGTTAAGCACACGGCCTTTAAACGGATGCGTGTTAATCACACTCCAGTAAAATGAGCAACATTTAGTGGCGACATCCTGATGGGACGCGGTTACAAGTGGCACCCCCACTCCGTCGAGGACCCAGAAATTTGACTTAGAAATCCAATTGAGGAAAAGGAAAAATCATAAGTAATCAAGGTGTTCAAACCAATAAAGATAATTCGGAAGTGTGTTTTGTGCATGCGTACTAACAGGGTTGTAAGGTTAACCTGAGAGCTTTTTTGTTGCGATGAACTGTCGGGAGTTTTTGAGCGGAACATAGCGAAAGCCTTACCCGTCTTGTAAAACATTACCTCAACATCCCCTGTTCCAAATTTAAGAGAGAAAGAGAAAATGGCCATGCAGGCAATGGAACGCCTCATGAACCCAGAACGGTTTGTGGTCGCAGCGACCAGCAGTAGCCGAGTAGGTCAGTGTCCTGTGTGGGAGCTGGAACTCCGCAAGTATCTGCAAGGAAAGGGATGGCCCCTTTGGAACGAATTCTGTTCGAATGAGGAGACAGGTCCCGGAAGTATAGGGCATACTTGGTGGGAGAACCTCTCTCAAATTCATAAAAAGAACTTAAGTAAAGCACGCAAGCCGATGGCAATCATGTCCTGTTTGGCACAGTTGCGAGGCACTGAGGAGGTCGTTCAGACGCTCCGATCAGAGATAGAAGAGAGAAATAGGATGAGCAAAGTTGATGTCAGGGACATAGAAAAGGAAAACATGGAACTAAGAGGGAAGCTGGCAGAGAAGGGTAGAGAGGTGGATGATGCCAAGAGGGCACATCAGTCATGTCTAGCCCATCTGAGCAGTTCCCAGACCAGTATGAAAAAGCCTATCAAGACGTGCAACGTGCCGTCCTGATAAGTGAGGAATCGGAAAAGCAGGTAGAGGCATTGCAGAGGCAATGCTCTGACCTTACGGCAGCGTTAAGAGCACTCCATGCTGCCACCACAGAACAAAGACAAAGCACAGTGGATCATGCCAAGTGTAGGAAGCAGATTGCAGAGCTGCAATCTCTGCTTTCAGTGCAGAATGGGTTCCAAAGTACTTTTGGAACACAGCTAGATGAGGAGAATGCCCCAGACTGGCAGGAATTGAGTGAGACAGCGCAGCGCTATGTTCAAGGAACATGTGCGCCAGCAGCGCAACAGAAAAGGAAAGCATCCCAACACCCCACAGATCAAATAGCTACCGCACCTATGAATCCAGTCACCACCCAAAGGGAAGCGACGACAGAAGGCGCACCCGATATCACCTACACCACCCCCTTAACTGTAACCCAACTCAGGGATGCGTGTGAGAAAATCACTCTGTTTCTCCCCACCGCAGACCCCCACCAATTTTTCGCGAAAGTGAAACAACAGGCTACCATGTACGGCCTGGACGAGAGAGAGCACGTTAAGCTCACGGTTCTGAGCTTAGACCCGTCTCTAGTAGCAGCCCTCCCCGACATGCAGAACGTTGGCGGAGGCACCCAAGAAGAAATGAACACCGCCATTTTAGATGCAATAGGATACAATAGAGGAAACCCAGTCGAAGGACTAAATAAGTGCCGACAAAAGAGGACAGAGCATCCCACAGCATTTGCAGGAAGGCTGTGGATCCATTTCACCGCAGTTTTCGGTGAGTTAGATAGAGCGCATTTGAACCGTGACAATATGGTCAAATGGACGCGCACCATAATCTCCCATGCCACAGATGCAGGACAGATTGCTTGCAATAGCTATGACCCCTCAGAAGAGGCCCATAACTAGAAATGGGTTCTGAAAAGATTGTCCCGCGCTTGGGAACAATCGGTTCAGGGCAAAAGTAAAATAAAGACCCCAGAGGAAGCTCAGGCTGCAGCGGACATTCAAGCAGTAAAAGCGCACCAAAGCCCGCATGGGTAAATGAAGGGAAGAACAGCCCTCCACAGAAGTCGCTCGAATGCTACAACTGTGGCCAATTAGGACATTGGGCTAAGGAATGCAATGCACCCCAAAGATCACAGAGAGGCCAGCAGACAGGCACTCTGAACAGAAATAGAGCAAAGCCTATCCATAGTATAGGAATACAGTCAGGACAGACCAATGTGGATGGAACGGACTGACGGTGTTCGGGCTCCCCCACTTGGGTCTGTGACACTCTTTGGGATCAATCCGGAAGACCGGTAGTCACAGCAAAGGTTAGAGGGAAGCCCATAGAGTTACTTTGGGACAGAGGAGGGTCCCGCACCACAATTAATTCCACCACCACGGCACAGGCAGACACGTGGCCGACCACCTCCACCATCACACTTCGCGGCTTTACAGGACACTCACAGCAGGGACACATTACAGTAGGTCAATCCAGCAATCCAGCAATCCAGCTAGGGAACATCTCTACCAAACACCCCGTCGTTTTAGTAAATCTTCCCCGTACAGCAGAACACATATTGGGAATAGACTTCATGACTGCCCATAGCCTGTTGTTCGGCCCAGTAAACCAGTGTGTCTGGCGAGTGGCAAGGTCAGACAGAGTACCCGCTACTCTCACAGTAGGAGAGTATGCTAATCGGATTAGCGCAGCAGGCGACTATTCTTTCGACCTGACTACACTAAGCACGGACAAACAAGTGAGAGCAGTTTTAAATAAGCACAGGACAGCATTTGCCAGTCACAGGCACGACTGCGGCAGAATGACTGGACAAGTTCAAGTTACCGGACCATACCCCCGACCACAGAAACAGTACAGATTTCCCCTAGAAGCAGAGGGAGAAATAGGGAAAGTAATAGATAGCTTATTGGAGCAAGGTGTACTTAGAACAGTAGCCTCGACCAATAATGCTCCTATTTGGCCAGTGAGAAAGCCCGACAGATCATGGCGTCTGACCATTGATTATCGGGAGCTCAACAAAGTAACCCCAGCAGTAGCCCCCACGGTAGCAACAAGTCCCGAGACTATGCTCAAACAGGGACTCCACTCCAAATATTTCATGGTATTGGACATTAGCAATGGCTTCTGGTCAATCCCATTGGCAAAGGCGTGCCAGTACAAATTTGCCTTCACATTCAAAGGACAGCAGTATACGTGGACATGCCTCCCACAAGGATTCCACAATTCCCCCTCCATTTTCCACCGACAGCTGGCGAATGGTTTAGTAAAATTTTCCCACCCTGAATGTCTGGTATAGTATGTGGACGACCTATTACTGCAAACAGACACAAAGGCAGAGCACATTACGCTTCTGGCCGAGTTCCTGGAACTTTTAACCTCGATCGGATGTAAAGTTAACCCCAGAAAGGCCCAGATATTGGAAAAAAATTGATGTATTTGGGTACAGTCATCACGCACGGCAAACGCGAGATCGAATTCAAAAGGATTGATTTGATTGTCAAATTGCCCCTTCCCCAGAATGTTTCAGCCCTCCGGTCGTTCTTAGGACTGGTTGGGTACTGTCGGAACCATATCGATGGATTCGCGACAAAGGCAACCCCCCTCTCAGACCTCCTTAAGAAAGGAGCCCCATGGGAATGTCTTCCGCAGCATACAGAGGCTGTGGAAGATTTAAAGAAAGCCCTTAGTGCAGCACCCGCACTACAAGTCCCAGACCAACTCTCCCCCTATGCAATAGAGGTAGCGAGCACTGATCTAACCCTCTCGGCCGTACTACTCCACGAACGGCACGAGCAGCTACGACCCGTGGCTTATGCCTCAAGACTTTTAGACCCAGTCGAACAAGAATTCTCAGCCTGCGAGAGGCACCTCCTAGCAGTTTTCTGTGCAGTTCAATACTTTTCCTACATTACCGGACTCAACCCCATCACCATTTTGACCGAGCACACCCCCACACAGTTACTCCTAGACGGTCGACTGAAGGACGGTTCATTTAGCCAGATTAGGGCAGCTAGGTGGACATTACTTTTACAAGGACGGGACAGTACGGTTAAACGGACCCGGACACACACATTTTTAGCCGACAACCTCCAATATCCAGGACAGCCCCATGAATGTGAAATTGTAGCACCCCTACACAACACAGGACCCTTCATAGCGAAGACACCCCCCAGGAAGATAGGGAACCCAAGACAAAGCCCCAAAACACAGACACGTGTGGCCCACTGAAAATATACGTGGACGGTTCATCCACAGTTTTAGATGGTGAGCGTATCACTGGATGCGGCATCTATGTCGAGGACGCGCAGAATCGCGCTTTGGAGGAGATTACATTAAAATTACCAGGTCACTTAGGCGCGCAGGCTGCAGAGCTCGCGGCCATAGCTTACATAGTGGACCACCCCGATTCTTACCCCAGCCCGGCGGACATATATTCGGACAGTCTATATGTCTGCAACAGTTTAACGGATTTTCTACCCCTGTGGAGGACACGAGGTTTTGTCTCCGCAGACGGGAAACCCCTTCCATCAGCCCCTTTACTCCGCCACATCCTAGACAAAGCGAAGGATAGGACCTTTGGAATTATCAAAGTTAGAAGTTACAATAGGTCATCCCCCCCTGGAAATGTAAAAGCTGACGCACTGGCAAAAGCAGGTTCCAGGCGAGGACACTTTTGGACAACCCCCAGCTAGCGCACCAGCTAGCGCCCCTGTGGGTGCAGTTCAAGTCTCACAGATGGACATTAAAGATTTAGCCGAGGCACAAAAGCAGGATAGAGATCACATGGAGATTTTTAAAGGGACTTTTGTGCCACAATACGATAAGTTCAGACACGCTTTGACCACACATGAGGGTGTGATCATCAAGGGCCAGCTTTATGTGGTCCCGCAACGGGATAGAAATCAAATGATTGCCTTGTTCCATGACGGTCATGGACACCAAGGGATCGACCCGACCACGAGGCACCTCAGGCAACTCTGTTGGTGGCCTAATTTAAGGACTGATGTTACCAATTACATCGAGAATTGCCTTATTTGCGCCCAGAATAACCCGGAGAGGTATTCCAAAAAGGCACACCGTCGGCATACTCGACCAGTTAATGGCCCCTGGACAAACCTCCAGATCGACTTTATAGGACCATTACCCCCTTGTAGGAATGGCTATAAATACGTGCTGGTTGTGATTGATACCTTTACCAAATGGGTAGAGGCATTCCCCTCAAGAACCAATACAGCTAAGACAGCTGCGAAGATCCTGACCCACCACATCTTCACGAGAGCCGTAGGGACCGCCCCACCCATCGAGTAACGACCCTCAGATTGGGGAGTTTGAAAGATATCGATTGGGAAAGACCCAATCGATACCTAGCAGGTGAAAGAACCCGCCCCAAGGGGCACGGACTTCTAGGACCTATAAGAGTATGTCCCGCACATGGTTCGGTCTGTTGTTTGCTCCGGCCCAGGTTTGTTGTTTTACTCCGGCCCAGACCTGTTACATCGCATCCTGACTCCAGTTTCATCACCGGCCGTTGAGCCTCAGCCATCGAACTGTAAGTGCCAACACAACGATCGCTACGTGATCCAGACCTTGCTAGCCCTTGACAACTTTGCAAATCAGAAAGTTACAGACCAAGAACGGGACGAAGGCCTTGCTCCCTGACCTTGCCTGTTCCTGTCTAGATAAGTATTTAGTGGTTTAGTATTAGAAGTAAGTTAGTCTCTTTAGCGGATGCATGTGTATTTATTATATTTGTTATAATAAACACCAATCGTTTGGACTTACTAATCGGTGTACGGATTTATTACTTTGAACCTGACCTTGATATACTTGTGACAGTGTCTCAATACGGCACTTGGTGACTCCGAGTATAATTACACATACAGAGCCATAGTAGTGTTAAGCACACGGCCTTTAAATGGAGGCGTGTTAATCACACTCCAGTAAAACGAGCAACAGTTTACTAACTTTTCTCACATCCACTTTTGCAATCTTTGAATGGTCCTTGTTTTTTTTTAACACTTCACAGATTAGTCCAACTTTTATCAAGATGTTCTCCTTTGGACATATCTCAATACGAAGACAACTTTCACTCTTTGAGAGGGAGGACCGGTGGCGCAGTGGTTATCACTGCTGCCTCTGGGTGCCAAGGAAGCGGGTTCGATCCTGGCTCTGGGTCACATGCTTGTGTGGTGTTTGCACAGTCTGCGTGGGCTCCGCGCCCACAACCCAAAGATGCACAGGATAGCTTGATTGGCTACGCTAAATTGTACTTAATTGTTAAAAAAAGAATTGGGCACTTTAAATTTATTACAAAAACAAACCTTTCACTCTTTGATTTGTCCTTTTACTCTTCATGTTTTCACTCATTTTAGATCAGATTTTACACCTTAATTACTGTCAAACTTCTACCATTAAATCACCTTTTAATTTTTTCATTGATTGAACGTCTCTCAAAGCTTCTCACATTATGAATTCATTGAACTCTGACGCATTTTCTTTTATTTTCACTGTTTTTATCTCACTCTTCTCACATTTTCACCATTACATTTTCTACGTTAATTCCATTTTCACACATTGGAATATCGACACATTTATCTCCTGGCTCTCCATCAGCAGAACCTACTTCTGATCTTCAAGTTGAATTAGATTGATTTAATGCTGGAAAACAATTTAAGTGCACGAATTTCCACTCTCTCTCTCTGTCTTTCTCTAATTCCATAACCCTGTTTCCCTCCCTCAATTTCGGCTCGCCACTCCGTACCTCTCTCTTTCTATCCATTATGCCATGTGTGTCACTCTCTATTTCCACTCTCTCCTGAGTGTGTCTCTTTATTTCTATTTCCCTTTTGCATCTCCATTGACTTCCAAGTTTTCTATTTCTACACTCCCCCGTGTATTTCTCTACATGCATTCGTTACTGGAAATTAAAGGTTCATTAATAGTAATCTTTATTATTGTCATAATCAGGCTTACAGTTGCACTGCAACTAAGTTATTGTGAAAACCCCCTAGTTGCCACATTGTTGTGCCTGTTCAGGTATACAGATTGTGAATTCAGAATGTCCAATTCATCTAACATGCACGTGTTTTTGGACTTCGAGAGGAAACAGGAGCAGGCAGAGGAAACCCACACAGACATGGGGAGAACGTGCGGCCTCCGCACAGGCAGTGACCCAAGCCAGGAATTGAAGCTGCGACCCTGGTGCTGAAAAAGCAACAGTGCTAACCACTGTGCTACCCCTTGACGCCTTAAACCTTTCCAATTCTAGGTATTTGTTAGATCCAGCTGAAATATTACCCTCGGTCTGTGGATCACCACGACAGTGACAATATCACTGTGCTGCCGCCTACCCTTAAATGTTGCAGCAACATAATGAGATACAATTCAAAATGAAGCATTTCAGTGCTCGCTTGTTAGTTGATGCCGTAAATTAGTGGTTGAAAGTGTCTGTCTCATAAATAAGAAATCCTGCTTCGAATCTGAACAATAACGCTGCCTGTTTCTCCGTGACTGTGTTTCAAATTACTGCTCCGATCCAATGTTCCTGTGTGTTCAGATGTTCTCTTTGTCAACTGGAAACCAAATTTTAATTAGTCCTACGATCGTGAGAAAGGGATTCGTTTAACAGAGAATCAATGATGGAAATGTAGGGACTGAGTTCGGTTTAATGTGTGGAATTAAAGAGACTTAAGATGGTGAAAGAGACAATGCGAGTTTGATTGCTCAGCATGGGACAGTGAGTGGAGATAAAGATTTTGGGCTGGATTCTCTGGTCGCCAACACATTAATCGCGTTCAGCGAGCAGCCAGATAATCCATGTTTCCCACAAATTGGGGGGTGGCGGTGCTTTCGTGATGCGCCCCCCCCCCCCCCCCACACACACACACACAGTGGCGTATTCTTGGAGTACAGCCTGTACAATATCGTCGTCCTCAGGCCATTGCCTGAGGTCCGCCACCCGATGAGCTGCCCCCAACAGACTAGTTCTCGACGGCGTGGGACTCAGGAGCTCGGCGTAGTGGCTGCGGACTCAATCCAGCGCTGCCAAAGTCAGGGGATGCACTGGCACTGGCGGGGTGGGGCGAAAAATGCCACTATTCCCACGCTGCCGGTGTGGGGGACATAGACCCAGAATCGGAGAATCCCGCCACTGAGTGTTCCACGTCGTAGGGAATTCGGCCCATTGGGGGCTGAGCATCGGAGGAGGGCCTCTGGCGATGTCCAGAGACCGTCCTGACATCGTGCGGAGTATTCTGTCAGTACAGTTTTGAAATTAAAAGATCGCAAAAGCGACACCGCCCCCGATTTTGACGCAAGTGGGGATTCTCTGACCAATTATGGAATGGGCGATTTCAGCGTTAGTGAATGGAGAATCCCAACCAGAATTCCGCCCAGTGTTACGTTTCGCACCTTTGCTCGGCCCTTAACAGCAGCTGGATCAATCCAGGTACAGCGCCAGATTTAGTGTCGTCAAAGGCCACGAATCCTGCGTGTGCATCAACGTTTAGTCTCACAAACGGAATTCCCCGCAAAAGGTACATTAAGACAAACTTTATTACTGTCATAATATTAAAAATGTTAGCATCACTCAGAAAATACCATACGATTACCCATTAAAAATCTTTAACAATACAATAAAAAGAATACCGTAAGCTCTCTTTGGGGCAGCACGGTAGCATGGTGGTTAGCATAAATGCTTTGCAGCTCCAGGGTCCCAGGTTCG
The DNA here is from genome assembly GCF_902713615.1 of Scyliorhinus canicula. NCBI lineage: Eukaryota > Metazoa > Chordata > Chondrichthyes > Carcharhiniformes > Scyliorhinidae > Scyliorhinus > Scyliorhinus canicula. The sequence goes on along the minus strand of NC_052158.1, from coordinate 48,908,330 downwards.
ATTCCCGGCTGGGTCACTCTCTGTGCGGAGTCTGCACGTCCTCCCCGTGTGTGCGTGGGTTTCCTCCGGGTGCTCCGGTTTCGTCCCACAGTCCAAAGATGTGCGGGTTATGTGGATTGGCCATGCTAAATTGCCCGTAGTGTCCTAAAAAGTAAGGTTAAGGGGGGGTTGTTTGGTTACGGGTATAGTGTGGATACGTGGGTTTGAGTAGGGTGATCATTGCTCGGCACAACATCGAGGGCCAAAGGGCCTGTTCTGTGCTGTACTGTTCTATCTATTCTCTCAAAAGCAAACACAACTCAGGTCACAGTCCACTTTTAAATACAGTAAACATGTGCAGACATACTAGCTTAAATGATGTTCTTTGAAACTGTTTTCAGAGATAGGCCTGAACCCTGAGAGAATAATGCAGAAACTCTGCCTGGTTTCTTCAGAAACTGTCGTCATAGCTTGACTTCCATGAACCAAACTGAAAAATATGTCTGGGACCCTGCTAAAATGACTGGTAACTTGCTTCACACATGAGTTAGATCACTTTCATAAGATGAACACAATGTCTGCAACTATCTATTCCCCAGGAAACCCTCTTAACACAAACAAACACCCAATAGTCCAAGCTTTTACGATGTTTTAATTACACCGGATTTTATGTCGAATTGCAATTCTCTGTCACCATGACAGCGGCATCAATGCATACCAGAACACGTATACAGTAAACATCATTTGCATGTCATTAGCAGGCCCAACCAGTATTCTCTGGGGACTCTGTAATTCACCGCGTCTGATGGGTAAAGTTTCCGATTGCACAGTTCAGTTGTGCTTTTACAAATCGTGAAACCAGTTTCATCTCAGCTGAGGGAGAGAGAGAGAGAGCAGGTCGGACCTGGAGAATCACTACTGCGGGCTGCCAGCCTGGACACAGGCTGGGCTATCTAGCCTGGGACGGCCCTTCATGGGCCAGATGGTGCGGGGAGGAGGGGGACAAACGACAGAAGAGGATGAGTGACCAGGGTGACCCCCCACGGGACAGGGCTGGTGTCCAGTCACAGACCGCCATTACCGGTGCCTGCATGCCTGCCATTTTGATGTGCACTGACCACACACACAGGCCCCTGGTTCTGCAGAGTGACACCGGCTGTATGGGTGCCCCAAAACCCCAGACCCAGACCCCTCACCCCGCCAAACGTCCCCCATCCCCAGCCCGCCCACTACACGCCTGCAGACCACCCATGGAAATGCCCACAGTAGCCACTACGGAGACAACAGCGGTAACAAACCTTACTGCTGCCCTGTGAAGTGTCATCTGACGAGATGGGCCCTGGGATGCGGGGATGGGGGAGGGTCATATGGGCACAGAGATCGCAGTGCCAACCGGGCCCACCGTGCTGGGCACGGGGTACACTCCATGCTATCCTTCCGGCCTTTCATCCTCTGCAGACAATGGATATTGGAAGACAATCTGTAATGGCGCCTTTCTGATAGTCGCTACAGTCCGGGGAGATGCCCTGCGGCTGTACACACGGGAACTGCTTGTGGAGGTGGAGGAGGCTGCAAGAGCGGAAGGAACTGAAGAGGCGCGGGGGGCATGCATCTAGGATGGAGAGCGAGCCACACAACAGGTCGAGGAGGAGGAGGTGCCAATGAGGTGCCACATGAGGCCTCGTGTGTACAGGCACCAACTGTCATTCGAGGACCTGTTAGACGGTCATGCCGTCAAAGACAGAGAGACAGTATGACATATCTTCCAGATAGTGGAGCACCTACGACAGTGGAGGTATGGGGAAGGACACCCACTCCCGTTGGCGTCACCGTGACTGTTGCCATGAACATTTGCACCACGGGGCCCTACCAGGTGCTAAGCGGGGACCCATCCGGGACTTCACCGACCTCAGTGCACAGGTGCATCCGTGCCGTAACAGAGGCCCGAAATGCCCAGGAGGGTCAATACATCCATTTCAGCATGTACAGCAGATAGTCTGGGGAGCGGGGTTCGCCACCACCGGCGGGATGCCCTTTGTTCCAGTGATCAACAGAATGCATAACTCCTGACGTACACTTGCAAATGACAGGCCGCTCTGCACAATGTGAAAGGTGTTCTTCTCGATGAACGTGCAGCTTATATGTGATCATCATCGGTGCATCATACATTTATGCACCCTGTACCTGGGCACTGACATGGCACACTCATCCCAGGGCACTCAAGGGTTTCTGATAAGTTTGTTACCCTCCCCCCCCCCCCTCACACTACCCTCCAGGCTGTGGGGTTGGCTCCTCGGTGATCGTGGCTATTCACTTGGGTCATGGCTGATGACACTTATCGGGAGGCCACAGACTGACGCAGGTGGGGGGGGGGGGGGGAGGGGGGAGAGTGCTGGTTAAAGTTGTGTTTGTTTGTTTTTTGTTATTTCCCTTGGTCTGTGAAGACAGAGCCATTCGGGGAAATATCTATTTTTGCACTATGTCAATGTTGAATGCCTATTTTTTCTTTTCTGTTTTTGTTATAAAAAATCTACAAATATTTCAATAAAAATATTTTTTAAAAACAACGCCGATGTAGCGACTACGATCTTGTGTGGAAGGGACGTTAATGAGTTACAAATCTAGATGCATGCTGGGAATAATGACTATATTTGAACACTGCTTTTGAGCGAAATTAAGTAGGTCAGGTTACGTAAACTAAATACTGCTTAGCATGTTGTACTGGCCTTATTATGATAATAAGTTGTTCTTCTGAAGGACAACAAAATGCGTACTCCAATTGTTTTCAAACCAAGGGCAAAACATTCATACTTCCTCGTGCGTATGTTCCTAAGCTTTATCTCTTCAAAGTTGTTTAGTTCACAAGATAAATATAATGGTTTTCGATTGCATAACTCAGAGAGCAGTGCACTAGCTTTTTGCAGCTGGAATTCTCTCGCTCCACAAATATATTTGTGTCAATAAATTTCCTTATATCGAACCTCGAGGAATTTGTCTTTATTATGATTTCCACGACAGCGTGAAGACACGGTCTTCGCCTCCTGAAGATGCTGTTCAGGTGCCTGGACCATGCTGGAGGGTCCCTCCAGCGTGATTCTGAGAGAGTCACCTGCAACATGGTGACCTGCTGTGTCTTCTCCAACATCGCACTGCAGAGGGGTGATGCGCTGGAGGAGGAGGATGAGCGGCAGGCCTTGTCCAATGGGAACAATGTGGGGGAGGGTGAGAGTGAGCAGGACATTTAGGCCAGGCAGACACGGGAGGCCGCACAATGTGTGTGCCAGGCCAATAAGCACGTGACACTCTGATCACCTCCTGGTTCACCAACTAGGTGGGAGGGAGGGGAGGGTTGTCGATAGACACAGACACAGATCCCACACCGACACACCCTCACTTCCACCCCCTCCAGCCACCCCCCGCCCGCCTGCAATATCCTCCTTTCATGATACATACCTGTCAGACTACGGGGTAGGGCCCGTGGCTTGACAGTAACAGCGAGTCTGCTCCATTGGATTTTGGATGATGAAAACTCGCTCGGTGATGACCTCTGGTGCTCGACATGTTTTGCCAAGTTCTGATTCCTGCCCACAGTAGCACTTTCCACATCCACCTGGGTGAGCCCTGCATGCTGTCTGGCCAGACCATCACAGGGTCCCATCTGATTCCTGGAGTGATGGTGCTGCTGACAGTGGGTGGGGAGGGGGGTTGCGTGTGCAGTCCAGGCAACCAACAAGGACCCCCAATCTCCCCCCCCCCCAACGTCCGCCCATTGCCTTCCTAATGTCCGGCCGTACCCACTCACAGCCCCCTACCCCCGGCCAGCAAGAGCAGCCCACCCATCACATCCATCTGATAGAGCACCGAGTCGTTTGCAACATTGTGCACAGGAGTTTAATGTGAACGAATATATACAGATTTGTGACCAAGCCCCTGCAACTGAACTGTGCCCTGTACCCGTGTCAACTTAACTGACGTCTAACTTTCAGGCGATACGGCCCTGTTACTACGTCTAGGTGGTTCCCCTGTTGGTGCAGCAGGAGTCGAGGCAGACTGATGTAATTCCTGCCCTGTTCCTGGGTCCCCATTGGCTCGCATCTTCTGGGATGCCTTGTCCTTATGGCGTGCTGCTACCCCATTCCTCCCGCTTCCAACAGATGCACCAGAGGCATGAATGGGGAGTCTGCGGTGCTGCGATGTTCTGGCACCTGCCCTGCGGTAGTCACCGGCACGGGCACCACCACATCCTCCTCCCACGGGCTGCTCATTGGCTCCTAGACTACTGAATATGATGGTGGTGCAAGCGGAGCTAACCCCTGAGCCTCCCCTTCACCTGGCACTGCCAATCCTGAAGTCCCGCTCTGGTCTCGACTAGGGCATGTTCGGGTCCATGGAGCCCAGGGAGTGGACCATCAGCATCGGGGACTGCGTCACATCACTCATTGACGGTGCCACCACTTTCTGGTGCTGTGTCATATCAGCCAGTGACTGCACCATTTCCCTCTGCGACTGGGAACCTCACTCTGTTTCTGTGCCACGTGAGCCAGTGCCTGGGAAATGCCGCCGATGTCCCCGACCATGGCTTGCTTTGACTGGGGCACGCTCAGGAGCACCACTGCGATGCCCAGATGGCTCTAGCCCGTGGCTGTCAGTGAGAGGGCAACCTTGTCCTGGGCCTCGGCCACCACCTGCACAGCATGCCCAAGGACTTGGACATGCTGATCCATAACCACGACCTTCATCCCCAATGCCGCAACCACGTCACCACCCATGTGGTGTCGGCCTGGGCGGCATGCATTGTCGGCACCACCTCCTGCATCTGCACGCAGTTAAATTCTGCAACGGCACCTGAAGGTTGCTCGCCGATATCCCCTCATGTAGTCCCTGGCTCTGCAACTGCATCTCCACGATAGATGGGATTGTCTCTTCCAGATTCCCGAGACCCATCTAGATGGCAGCTGGATCCTCGGTCGGTCTGCCCTCCGAACATCCACCCCCAGGTGTTCCTACCTCCACCTGCTGTACCGCATCAGCTGTGTGGTGCGTACTGAGTGTCCCAGGAACCTCTTCACTAAACTTCCCAAACGAGGTGAGTGTCACTGGAATGGAGAATGGTGTTGGACACAGCTGTGACGGGAAAGCACTGTCATCCTCCGACCTAAGCTCCAGGGTCTCCTGAGTCCCGGGTGTCTCAGCTGCTCGCATCACTGCTCATCTCACGTTGGTTGAGGTGGGGTCTCCTTTTGTGGCACTGTCTGTGGGAGGGATACACCATATGGACCCGACCATCCACAGCAGGTCATGCAAGACTCATGACAATCCGTATGATTAGATCGCTGACAGATGTGGAGTGGGGGTGGTGCTGGTGAGTGTGATGTCGGGATTAGAGTTGTTTTTAATTGGCGGGTGTGGATGTGTCGGGTTGTGGGGGTGAGCGTGGTGTGAGGGTGGTGCAGGGTGAGAGTGGTGTGGATGTGAGGATGGTGTGGGGTGGGAGGTGTGGGTTGAGAGTGCTGCTTGGGTGGGGTTTATAGATGTGAGGGAGCTTTGGGGGTGAGAGGAGATGTGGAGGTGAGGGTGGTGTGGGTGTGAGGTGTTTGGAAGTGATGGTGGTGCGGGGGCCAGTGTTATGGAGGTGAGGTTGGTGGTGTGGGTATCGGGATGGTGTGGAGGTGAGCGTCTCCTGCGGGTGAGTGTGCTGTGGAGGTGAGGATGGAGTTAGGGTTGGGGGCTGTTGTGGGGTGAGGGCTGTTAGGGTGAGGGTGGACTGGGGTGAGGATGGTGTCGGGTAGGTGGTGTGGGGGCGAGGGTGGTGTGGGGTTGAGTGTGCTGTGAAGGTGAGGATGGTGTTCGGGGTGAGGGTGAGGGTACTGTGTGCTGGGGTTTTGGGGTGAAGGTTGTGTTAGAGTGAGGGTGTTGTGGGGGTGAGGGTGGGTTTGTAGATGAGCCTGGTGTGGGGGTGAGGGTGCTGTGCGGTTGAGAGTGGTGTTGGGGGGGAGGGTGGTGTTGCGCGTGAGTGTGGTGTGGGGGGTGAGATTGGTGTTGGGGGTCAGGATGGTGTGGGGTTGATGGTGTTGTCGGGGTGAGGGTGGTGTTGTGGGTGAGTGTGGTTTGGGGGAGAGCGCGGTGTTGGGGGTCAGAGAGGTCTGATGTTGATGGTGGTGTTGGAGGTGAGGGTGATGTTGTGGGTGAGTGTGTTGTGGGGGTGAGAGTGGTATTGAGGGGGCTGACGCATGTCACGGGACACGGAACAAAGCAAGGCCTCACTTACTCACCCATGACTGAACTCCACCTTGGCGATCTCCCTTCCTCCGGGACGACAAACATGTCTAGGGCCCTCTGCTCTGCCATGGTGAAGGGCAGCAGGTCTGGCGGTCCCTCTTCAGTCTTCTCCGACTGCCGGCATTGATGCGTGGCCTTTCCCTGAGCTGGCAGGGGTGGAAATCACATTAAATGACAGTGCCAGACAAAACCGACTGATGCATGCAGCCCAGCGGGTGAGTAGCTGCTGGCCTCAGTGGCCAGAGCACCCGGCCATGGCAGCCGAAATGGGTGCTGGAATGTAGGGCAGGGTGGGGGTTTAGCCACCTCCGAGTTGAGGGGGATAGCATTATGGATGTGTGGGGCGGGGAGTTTCAAGGGGCACAGTGCAGCCTAATCACCCTGGCCGCCCTGAGGAGGTCATAGTTTTTTTGCGGCACTGCTGGTGATCTGGACGGTGTTCCCCACAGCACTCACGGCCTCTGCCACCTGCACCCAGGCGCAACAAACTGCGGCAGCTGGCAGCCTCCTTCCTAGGCCAGGGTATTAGATTATACTCGTCTCCTCCACAACATCCAGGAGGATCTCCAGCTCGGCGTCGGTGATGCATTGGGCTGTGCTTCTTTGTGCTTTCTTATTGGCTGGGACAGTGTGTGTGGGGGTTGAATTGCTTATATGCAGTTGCAGCTTGTCAGCCTCCTGAGTGTCCATCGCGAATCCGGAGAATTCTGCACTGTTTCTGATTGGAATTAATTGTATTCAACGTGGCGCCCGTGCGAGCCCGTTAACAGTAACAGCATCGGTCCAGGTACGCCGCCAGTTTTGCTGTCATGAAAGTCCAGAAATTCTGGGTTGGCGTCAATACTTAGTCTCAGAATGGAGATTCCCGCCCCCTATGCTTTTTCAGAGGGTCAGTCAGTGCGCACCCACACTGCTAAAATTCAGTATGAATTTGCAGAAGAAACCAGTCATGCCCAGAATACTCAAAACTTCCCTCCGCATTGAGATATTGGAAAATCCCCAATAGCTTCTGTGTTGACATTGCATGGCAACATCTGAGCATGTCCAACTGTATGGCCTACGAATGTGACTTGATCTTTTGCAGATTTACTTTCAGCCAATTTTCCCACCACTCTTGTCTCCTGTAGTTGATCGAACATTTCGATTAAACATTTCAAATGCTTCTTCCACGTTTAAATGAACAGCACCAAATCGTCAGTATACACTCCACGATCATTTAGTCCAGAAATGACCTTGTTCCATAATCTTTGGAATTTTACTGGCATATTCTTCATTCCAATGGCATGAACTTAGTTTGCTACAGGTCATTTGGCTGCACAAAAAATGACACTTCCTCTGCTCTGACAAACACCAAGATCAGTTCATTTATTCAGGTTTGCGAAAAAAAATTCGCAACAGTCTTCCAAACGAGGAATAGGATACAAATTTGACTTCGTAATTGCACTGATTTTGCTGTAGTCCAAACACAATCGTTGTGTTCTATCTGGTTTTGGTACCGTCATAACAGGGCAAGCTCCAATCACTGTAACTGACATCAAAGAATCATTCTTGAGCAGACTATAAATCTCCTTTTGTGCCCCTGCTACCTTTAGTGATTTGAGCCTGTATGGATGTTGCTAATTCGAATAACATCTCCATCTTATGACTTCCTTATTGCCTGGGAAATCTGCGGAATGCTCAATACAGAATAATTTGAATTTATCTCTCTCCCTCAGTTATAACAACTAACACCTCCTTCTTCCTTCTTTATTAAAAGACCTTTTGAGCATATTAACACAACACACTGTGATTTTTGTTTCTCTCTGGCGTTTTAATCAAATAGCTCACCACACTCAACTTCTTTTCAATTGAATTAGATCCATTAAACCTTACTTTTAAAAATCCCTGGTTCAGTCTCAACTGGAGTACTGGGTCCAGTTATGAACATTATCTTGAGGTCAGATGAGAATACTTGAGACAGAATGCGGAAGTATGATGAGAATGGCGCCAGGGCCTGGGTATTTGAGGTACATGGGTAGATTGTACATGCTGAAGTTTGTTCACCTTAGAGAAGACATATTTGACAGAAGATTGGATAGATATGTTCAACACCATAACGGTTCTGACCACAGTAAGAGGTTTTACAAAACCAGGTTAAAGTCCAACAGGTTTGTTTCAAACACGAGCTTTCGGAGCACTGCTCCTTCCTCAGGATTCACATTAAATATAAAACTGACTTTTATTTTTGTTCGACAGAGGTATCAAAGCATATGAGGCAGAGGATTGCCATATATCGTTTGACTGCAGATGTGCCATAATCTCATTGAGGTATAGCTGTCTCAAAAGGCTAACCGGCCCTCTCTTGTTCCTATATAATGATTGATGTCAGATCAGTCGCCATTCTGATCCTCTTTTAATGTCCTTCCCATTGGAAAAGCACATTCAGAGAGGTAGACAATGCCTCCCCAATCAAATATATCACCAGTCTGACATTATCATTACATACAATTATTATAACCATATTGATTGCCACTGGAAATAAAATCAAGCAGGCACTGAAACAACTTATCTGTTTAATGACATCAACACGGTATTTTTGCCCAAAACTGATTCTGTCTCTATTGGCATTTAACTTGATTCAATCTTATTCCTTCAATAAATGTATTATCTTACAGGTATGTTGAGCAGACAGAAGTGAGAGACAGCAAACAAGACAATGTTCTAACATGTCAATCAGTTTCAATTTCTTGGAGGAACTAACTTTGTCAGAATCAATGGAATTTAAGAATACGTTTTAATTCATCTTTGAATTTAGCCTGAGCCACTGCATAGATAATTGTATTTGCACATGAACTCAAACACCAAAGCATATATCTAGTATGCTCCATGATGGTGAATGGATCATTATAATCTGTGAGCATAAACTGAATGCCGGCGAATTGTGCACACACAGAATGAGCAATTCTCACTATTCATAACAATATAAAGCAGCCAAAGGTGGCCAGCAGTATTATAATCGATTTTCATCGGTTCTCTATCTCTGGGTCATTCTGATCCTCACTATTGTTACTGCCCCGCAGGTCAATCCTCACTCTGTTGGCTCGAAGAATGAAATGAAAATGAAAATCGCTTATTGTCACGAGTAGGCTTCAATGAAGTTACTGTGAAAAGCCCCTTCAGAGTGTATCTGGTGATCAAAACATTGAGCACAATAATCAATGCGAACGGTGCAAGTGGTGTTAAGGGTATGTCAGATAAGAAGTATGCGACCCATAGAGGTAAACTGGAGAGGTTTGATTTCACACTGCAGAACCAGGCTACATTGTTAGTCATCTCCAAATGCTCATTTTTAAAGTAAATGGGAATGTTTCCCACAAAGCTCAGTCCAAACACAGTGGCTATAACTATGGCCGCAGTTCTTTCAGTACAATATTTTTCTCTCAAGCTCTTGCAACAAATGGCGATGAATCGATCAAAGGTGAAACAGACAGTTAACCAGACCGAACAATCAATGGCTGTGAAAACCAGAACACCGTTGAGACTACAAGCGGGAGTGTAAAGAATGAATATGAGAAATTAATGTAATTAATTTCATAACATATTACATAAAACATTATCACCATTAGATCTGTCACTGACATGGCCACCAGGTAACAAGTGATACATTTAGAAAGACCACACATTCCGTGTGAGAGAATGAGAATTGCCACTAAATTACCTACAGGAAAAAAGAGAATGAAATGGCAATTAAAATGATGCAATTCAGAGTAGTAATCAGTTTGAGAATATGTTAGACGTACATTGCACAGGGGCCCGGCTTCATGATGAGAACAGTGACCATGGCCATTTTGGATGGCCCCGAACAAAGGGAAACACCAGAGTAAACAAAGTAGACGAACTAATGGCACAGATTATCGTGAATGATTATGATGTGGTAGGCATCACAGAGACATGGCTGCAGGGGGTTCAGGACTGGCAGTTAAACATCCAAGGATATACAACCTATCGAAAAGACAGGGAGGTTGGCCGAGGGGGTGGAGTTGCCTTGTTAGTTAAGAACAAAATTAAATCTATGACACTAAACGACATAGGGTCGGATGATGTGGAGTCTGTGTGGGTAGAATTGAGGAACCACAAAGGCAAAAAAACCATAATGGGAGTTATGTACAGACCTCCTAACAGTGGTCAGGACCAGGGGCGCAACATGTACCGGGAAATAGAAAAGGCATGTCGGAAAGGCAAGGTCATGGTGATCATGGGGGACTTCAATATGCAGGTGGATTGGGTAAATAACGTAGCCAGTGGATCCAAAGAAAAGGAATTCATGGAATGCTTACAAGATGGCTTTTTGGAACAGCTTGTCATGGAGCCCACAAGGGAGCAGGCTATTCTGGACCTAGTGCTATGTAATGAACCAGACTTTATAAAAGATCTTAAAGGGAACACTTAGGAAGCAGTGATCATAATATGGTTGAGTTCAGTCTGCAGTTTGAAAGAGAGAAGGCAACATCGGATGTAATGGTGTTACAGTTAAATAAAGGTAATTACGAGGGCATGAGAGAGGAACTGGCGAAAATCGACTGGAAGCAGACACTAGTGGGGAAGACAGCAGAGCAAAAATGGCAGGAGTTTGTATGCATAATTGAGGACACTGTACCGAGGTTCATCCCCAAGAAAAGAAAGATTATCCGGGGAGGGATTCGACAGCCATGGCTGACAAAGGAGGTCAGGAAATGTATCAAAGAAAAAGAGAGATCCTATAAAGTGGCCAAAAGCACTGGGAAATCAGAAGATTGGGAAGGCTACAAAAACAAACAGAGGTTAACAAAGAGACAAATGAGGAAGGAGAGGATCAAATATGAAGGCAGGCTAGCCAGTAATATAAGAAATGATAGTAAAAGTTTCTTTCAATACATAAGAAACAAACGACAGGCCAAAGTAGACATTGGGCCAATTCAAACTGATTCCGGAAGGCTAGTGATGGGAGACGAGGAAATGGCTGGAGAACTTAATAAGTACTTTGCGTCTGTCTTCACAGTGGAAGACATCAGTAATATCCCAAAAATTATAGAGGGTCAGGGGGCTGAGTTGAGTATGGTTGCCATTACAAAAGAGATGGTGCTAAAAAAGCTAAAAGGTCTTAAAATTGACAAATCTCCTGGCCCCGATGGGCTACACCCTAGAGTTCTGAGGGAGGTGGCTGAAGAAATAGCGGAAGCGTTGGTTGAGATCTTTCAAAAATCATTGGAGTCAGGGAAAGTCCCGGACGATTGGAAGATCGCTGTTGTAACTCCCTTGTTCAAGAAAGGATCAAGACAAAGGATGTAAAATTATAGGCCAATTAGCCTAACCTCGGTTGTTGGTAAAATTCTAGAATCGATCGTTAAGGATGAGATTTCTAAATTCTTGGAAGAGCAGGGTCGGATTAGAACAAGTCAACATGGATTTAGTAAGGGGAGGTCGTGCCTGACGAACCTGTTAGAATTCTTTGAGGAGGTGACAAGTAGGTTAGACCAGGGAAACCCAGTGGATGTGGTCTATCTGGATTTCCAAAAGGGCTTTGATAAGGTGCCACACAGGAGGCTGCTGAGTAAGGTGAGGGCCCATGGTGTTCGAGGTGAGCTACTGGCATGGGTTGAGGATTGGCTGTCTGACAGAAGGCAGAGAGTTGTTATAAAAGGTTCTTTTTCGGAATGACAGCCGGTGACCAGCGGTGTCCCACAGGGTTCAGTGTTGGGGCCGCAGCTGTTCACCATATATATTAATGATCTGGATGAAGGGACTGGGGGCATTCTAGCGAAGTTTGCCGATGATACAAAGTTAGGTGGTCAGGCAGGTAGTGTTGAGGAAGTGGGGAGGCTGCAGAAGGATCTAGACAGTTTGGGAGAGTGGTGCAGGAAATGGCTGATGCAATTCAACATGAGAAAATGTGAGGTCTTGCACTTTGGAAAAAAAAATCCAAGCATAGACTACTTTCTAAACGATGAGAAAATTCATAATGCCAAAGTACAAAGGGATCTGGGAGTGCTAGTCGAGGATTCCCTAAAGGTAAACATGCAGGTTGAATCTGTGATTAAGAAAGCGAATGCAATGTTGTCATTTATCCCAAGAGGGTTGGAATATAAAAGCAGCGATGTGCTACTGAGCCTTTATAAGGCTCTGGTTAGGCCCCATTTGGAGTACTGTGTCCAGTTTTGGGCCCCACATCTCTGGAAGGACATACTGGCACTGGAGCGTGTCCAGCGGAGATTCACACGGATGATCCCTGGAATGGCGGGTCTAACATATGATGAACGGCTGAGGATCCTGGGATTGTATTCATTGGAGTTTAGAAGGTTAAGGGGAGATCTCATAGAAACTTACAAGATAATACATGGCTTAGAAAGGGTGGACGCAAAGAAACTGTTTCCGTTAGGCAAGGAGACAATGACCCGTGGGCACAGCCTTAGAATTAGAGGGGGTAAATTCAGAACAGAAATGCCGTGACATTTCTTCAGCCATAGAGTGGAGGGCCTGTGGAAATCATTGCCGCGGAGTGCAGTGGAGGCCGGGACGCTAAATGGCTTCAAGGCAGAGATAGATAAATTCTTGATGTCACGAGGAATTAAGGGCTACGGGGAGAATGCTGGTAGGTGGAGTTGAAATGCCCATCAGCCATGATTGAATGGCGGAGTGGACTCGATGGGCCGAATGGCCTTACTTCCACTCCTATGTCTTATGGTCTTATGGTCTTAAACGAGCACATCTTCAAGGTGAGTGTGGTTGATCTCGCAGAAACGGGGGGATATAAACCCCACTCCAGGGGCGAAATTCTCCGCGGACCGTCGTGACGCTGATTTCCGGTGAGCAAATGCGGTGCAGATGACTCGGGCATCGGGGCCTTCTTTTAGGCCGCTAATCTCCGTTCCCGGAGGGGCCAGCAGCGGACCGACGCGATACGCGTCATTTTAATGCGCTGCAGAAGTGGCGCGCTGAGAGAGAGAGGACGGGTACTGGCGTGGGGAGAGGGGGAGATGAGGGGAGAGGAGGAGAGGGGGGAGGAGGAGAGGGGGGTGAGGAGGAGAGGGGGAGAGGAGGAGAGAGGGGGAGAGGAGGAGAGGGGGGAGGAGGAGAGGGGGTAGGAGGAGAGGGGGAAGAGGAGGACAGGGTGAGAGGATGAGGGGGAGAGGAGGAGAGGGGGGAGAGGAGGAGGGGGGAGAGGAGGAGAGGGGGGAGAGGAGGAGGGGGGAGAGGAGGGGAAGGGGGGAGAGGAGGAGAGGGGGGATGAGAGGGGGAGAGGAGAGGGGGAGAGGAGGGGAGGGGGCGAGGAGGAGAGGGGGGAGAGTAGGAGCGGGAAGAGGAGGAGAGGGGGAGAGGAGGAGAGGGGGGAGAGGAGGAGGGGGGAGAGGAGGAGAGGGGGAGAGGAGGGGGAGAGGAGGTGAGGGGGAGAGGAGGAGAGAGGAGGTGTGTTTGTGTTCCGGCCTTCAGAGGGAGGGGGGTGTGGGTACCGGCCTTCAGAGGGAGGGGGAGGGGGGGGTGGGTACCGGTCCTTTCCGAGGGAGGGGGGTGTGGATTACCGGGCCCTTCAGAGGAGGGGGGTGTGTGTGTGTACCGGCCTTCAGAGGGAGGGGGGTGTGGGTACTTGCCTTCAGAGGCGAGGGGGAGGGTGTGTGGGGACCGGCATTCAGAGGAGGGGGGGTGTGTTGTCTGTTACCCGGCGTTGAGGGTGGGGGGGGTATACTGGGTGTTGACAGAGAGGAGTGGTGGCGTTGGAGGGGTAGGGGTGGTGGGTTGGGGCAGAGGGGGGGCTTCCGCTTCCCCACCCACCCCCCCCCCTTCCATACCCCCTATCCCTACCCCCCAACCCCTACCCCTATCCCTACCACCCACCCCTAACCCCCCACCCCTACCCACCCCCACCACCCTACCCACCCCCCACCCCACCACACCTACCCACCCCCACCACCACAACCCACCCCTACCCCCACCCCTACCCACCCCTACCACCCTCCCACCACCACTACTACTGCCCACTCCCCACCCCCCTACCCCCCTTCCCCCACCACCCCTACCCCCTCCCCACCACCAACCCCCTCCCCACACATCCCCTACCCCCCTCACCACCACCCCTACCCCCCTCCCCACCACCCCTACCCCCCTCCCCACCACCCCTACCCCCTTCCCACCACCCCTACCCCCCCCCTCCCCACCACCCCTACCCCCCTCCAACGCCGCCCCCCATCTCTCTCAATGCCGGTAACCCCCCTCTCTCTCATCGCCACAACCCCCCCTCAACGCCGCAACCCCCCCTCTCAACGCCGCAACCCACCCCTCAACGCCGCAACCGCCCCCTCAATGCCGCAACCCCCCCCCCCCCTCAACGCCGCAACCCCCCCCAAACGCAGGGACACTCTCTCATTCTCCCCACCACCCCACAAAAGCCGGTACTCTCCTCCTCCCCCCGCACCCGATATTGGTAACTGAACGGCGTCAACCATCATCAATGGTTGACGCCGTTTTAAAGCTACTCTGTTTTTCGCCGACGTGGCCACACTTCGGCCCATCTGGTGCCGGAGATTTGGTGAAAGTAAAAATATAATGAAATCCCGCCGGCGCCAGTTGTTCTCAGAGGCTGCCGGCGGGATTTGCACAACGCCGGTTTTTGGCCGGTCGGAGATTTAAAAACCCGGCGGGAGCGGGAATAACGCCGCCGTCGGCCGATTCTCCGACGCTGCGTGGGGTCGGAGAATTTCGCCCCAGGATAGTCACCTGGAACGTTTGAGGACTTAATGACACAGTGAAAAGATCCAGTCTTCACCCACCTTAAAAGTATGAGAGCCGACATAGTCTTCCTCCAAGAGACGCACCTGGGGGAGAAGTACTGACTGCAGATAAGTAAGGGCTGGATGGGACAGACCTACCATACCTCTTACGGTTACGGGAGTAGCTATTTTCATAAGCAAGTAAACAGTATTCACTGCGGCGACAAAGACGGTCATGGACCCAAGAGGACGGGACATCATGGTAAGTGGTGTCCTAGATGGGGCACTGGTTATCCTGGTAACCTGTATGTGCCCAACTGGGAAGACACAGAATTTATAAAGAAGACGATGGTGTAAATCCCTGACATAGACATGTACCGATTGATAATGTGTGGGGACATTAACTGTGCACAGCTGAAGGACAGATCAAACACCAGAATGGTGAAAACGGCAAGCGTGGCTAGGGAACTTGGAAGGTTTATGGAGCAGATGGGGGCTGTGGACTCATGGTGCATCATGCACCCAGGTGAGAAGGCTTTATTGTTCTTCTCATCAGTACACAAAGTCTACACCCGCATCTTCTTTGTAGTGGGGAAATTCTAAATTGGAAAGAATATTCGATAGAGCTGGAAAATGGGAGACACTTCCAAATAGGTTGTATCACATGATCATTCCATTATAATTCTCTGTTCTCCACTAATCTTTATTTCCATTGAACTGAGAGGGATTAACCATCTGGCGAAATGGAGAACAGATGCTTGATCCCATCCCATTCATTTTCCACGCAATAAACGTTGCCACTAATGAATCAACTGTTCCAGACATCATACAATAAACTAATAAAATATCTGTCAGTCAATGAATTATTGAATCACTGTTCAATCAGATGGTAATACATACATTAAGTTTGATCTAATCAGCACTCTTAACATCCCAGAGTTGGGCTGAACCCATTAGGGTTCTTGAATGTAACACTGTTCCTCGATATTCATATAGAGTTGGACTACATCAAATTTAATTTGGACCACAAGAGATTGTTTTATTCGTGGTCTGACAAACCGTCTTAAATGTTCAGTCCACAGTGAAATTGCATCTACACTTTCACTGTGATATCTTGTATCTGCCATTCAGTCCAGTACTCTGGGAGAACTGTCATCTTTTTAAAATTGTACCCCTCGGGCTAACATTTGACTTTATTTTATCAATAATTTTTGTTTTTAAAATTTAAAGTATCCAATTCATTTTTTCCAATTAAGGGGCAATGTAGCATGGCCAATCCACCTCCATGCACATCTTTTGGATTGTGGCGGCAAACCCCCGCAAACACGGGGTGAATGTGCAAACTCCACAAGGACAGTGACTCAGAGCGGGGATAGAACCTGGAACCGCGGCGCCGTGAAGCAACCGTGCTAACCACTTGTGCCACCTGCTGCCCCATTATATCGATAATAATGATAATCTTTATTATTGTCACACGTAGGTTTACATTCACACTGCAATCAAATTACTGTGAAATCCCCTCATCGCCACACTCCACCGCCTGTTCGGGTACACAGAGGAGAATTCAGAATGTCTAATTCACCTAACAAACATGTCCTTCAGGACTTGTGGTAGGAAACCAGAGCACACGGAGGGAAAATACGCAGACAGGGCGAGAACATTCAGACTTTGCACAGACAGAGACCCAAGCCGAGAATCGAACCTGGGATGGTGCCGCCCGTCAGGTACATAATTTAACAGCAGCAATGAAGATTATTTAAAAGCAAGAACTCAATTTTTAACCTGGGACTATTAAACTACTTAAAAGATTTTTTTCCCGAATGTAATTAACTATTAATGGAATGTCACAGGATCGCTTTCCTTTCAATAATCCAGCTACACAACCTGGGTGGTCAGAAAAAACAGAAGATGGGAAAACTGACCAAATTTTAATAAACCTAATAATCTTTATTTGACTCACAACAAGGCTTACACAAAGACTGCAATTAAGTTGTTGCGTAATTCCCCCAGTTGCCATACTATGGCGCTTGTTCGGGTACACCGAGGGAAAATTCAGAATGTCCAATTCACCTAAAAAGCACGTCTTCCAGGACTTGTGGGAGGAAACCAGGAGACCCGGAGGGAACCCGGAGGGATTTTGCAGATTCCGCACAGTCCGTGACCCAACGACTAATATTCATTATAACTGTGTTATTGTGATCCGTATATCTAAGCAGATAAAATTAAAGCAGCAACAAGAACTGTAATAGAGCCACGTTATGTAAATGAAAGAACAGTTGTTGATGGTAACTTACAAGGGATGCCAACCAGCACAAGAATCGGATAGTAAATTTCTTCTATCTGTAGAATTATAGGTCGTTCTGCGCTGCCAACGCTGTCCCAGTCCTCAACAGAGTGGATTCTGGAGTTCATCTCAACAGTACTCCAAATGCATAAGAGGGAGTAAAGGATAATCTCAGGTTGGCGATGAAGGTGACAATCGAGGCTGCGCTAGCCCCAATGCCCGGGTTGATGGACAGCGTGGCACAACAGTCGGAGGTGCAGGAATTGACGATGCGGGAATGGACAAGGCAGTCACCAAGCATGTTGAACAAATCGCCTCGCTCGAGGCTGAAATAGCGAGGTTGGCAGCAACAACAGGCAATGACAGCCAAGATAGATGGCCAGGAGAATAGGTCTCCCTGCCAAAACCTACGGATTAACAGATTACCAGAGAACAGGGCGATAGGAGCCCAAACGAGCTCATGTCAAGGAACATAGTCGGGTGGAGGGCTTTATGGAAAGGAAGGTACTGGGCAAGGACTGGGTGGGATGGCGCAAAATCAAGCACTCAAATGAACGCTGGGGGTTTATACATAGTCTGTGGAAGTCATTTTTTATCCTTTGTTTGGTTGTTTTTCATATTCTCCTCTGTGGCCTTTGCCCCGGTTGGTGGATAACCTTTCTGTGTCTCCGTCCGTGACTGCCTCGTGGGGAATCAGCAAATATACTGGCAATGCAAAGTTTCTTACAGAGCTCGTGGGTTATCTGGTTTACGGCTGCAGGTGAGATCACACATGCAGCAGGTCCAGGCCAACAGGGCGAGGAGGGGGTCTCTCTCTCCTCCTTGGGCGTTATGGCCGATACTACAACTACCTGAAACAGGACGACACCAAATAGGAAAGGTGAAGTTACGGGGCTGATGGGGGGATTGAAACTTTCAGGGTTATTGGGCTCCTTTTCCTGGGGGGCTGGGGGCCAGGGAGGGGGGGGGGGGTCGCGATACCAGCGAGCAGACTGGAAAGCGGCAGTAATGCAAGGTGGGAGGGGGTGCGGCGGGTCCCCTGGAACGGGGGAAATATCTGGCAGGGGTGGGGAGTAACAGCCAGCTGAGGGAGGAGGGGGGGGGGTCCTCGCAGGGTACCCTGGGGGGGGGGGGGGTGGAGGATTCGGGGAGAGGGGAAGGCTAGATCTCTCGATCGGAGGGTATTGATGATCGGGTGAATGGGTCGATCAGAGGCGTAGACATGGAGAAGGCGAGAATGCCAGTCACATGGATGGAGGAAGAACAAACTCAAATCCGAGCATACAGGGCATGGCTGACCACACTGTGGGTGGGGAGGGGGGTGGGGACAGAAACTTCCCGTCAGAATAGTCACCTGCAAGGTGAGGGGACGTAACGTCCCCGGTCTTCGTCCATTTGAAAAGCCTGAGTGTTGACAGAATCTTTCTCCAGGAGACGAGGGTGGAACAGGGATATCAGGCCAGCGTCGACAGGAGGGCAAGACGTTGACAATTATATTGGTCAAGGCGGCCAACACGGTAACGTACCGTGGGAGGTGGTCAGAATGGTGAGTGGGGTTCTGGAAGGGTCCCGGGTCGTACTCGTAAATGTGTACACCCCAAACTGAGACACCGCTGAATTCATCAAAAAGATAATAGCAGAGCTTATGACTTCGACTCCCAACACCCCATCATGCGGGGAGACTTTAATTGTGTCCTGGGCCTGTTGACGGATAACATGTGTCCCTAATCAAGTGCAAAATCTGGAATGGCGAGATAACTGCCCATGTTCATGGAACAGATGGTAGAGCTGGAGGTAGGTAGGGGAGGTGGGGGGGGGGGGGGGGGGGATGGACCTTCGGAGCTTCAGCCACCCAAATGAGAAGTTCAACTTTTTCTCCCACGTCTGCAAGGAAAATGCTCGAATAGACTAATTAGCCACGGGGAAATGAAAAATGAAATGAAAATCGCTTATTGTCACGAGTAGGCTTCAATTAAGTTACTGTGAAAAGCCCCTAGTCGCCACATTCCGGCGCCTGTTCGGGGAGGCTGTTACGGGAATCAAACTGTGCTGCTGGCCTGCCTTGGTCTGCTTTCAAAGCCAGTGGTTTAGCCCAGTGTGTAAAACACCCCCTAATAGGTGCTTCCCCCGGGTAGTAGGGACAGAAAACTCCACAATCGTTACCTCTACCACGTTTCACACTGCTTTGATTCAAGGGTGGAGGTACGTTGGGATCATTGTTCCCCGTGGAGGCTGTACACAGGCTCTCCCGCCGACAATGCTTTTTGGTTAAGGACAGGTGCAACCAGAACAGGGACGTCTCCCGCTCCACATCTGGGAGGCACTGAATATACTGATCAGTGGAAGAACACAGCACACAGGGCTCTTAAATTTGTTGAGCGAAAGCAACCAGACCAGTTGATTGACTCCATGCTGGGTGGAACGGCAGTACTCCGTGACCCCGACTGTGGAGCTGCTTGCGGAGAGGAAATTATTACAAATTGTATTCCAAATTCTCTCCACTACAGTGGAGTGAACCAGATCTACTGGACACAGGGGTCTTCTACGAACAAGAGGACAAGGCCAAAGCTGGCCCACTAGTCAAGGAAACAGGTAGACATACGAGACATAATACAGCTCCGGCTCGCGAAGGGACGGGTATTCATGGCAACAAAGGAGATCAATGGATATTTTGCAATCTTCTACCGGAGACCGTACACATCTGAGCCTCCAGAGGGAGACTCGAAGATGAAGCAGTTCCTGGATGGGCTTCTCTTGCCAGTTTTGGGGGAGGAAAAGGGAGAGATATTGGAAGCATCACTGGGTCTGGAGGAGATCAGGACTGCATCAAAGCCATCCAATCCGGGAAGGCACCGGAACATGATGGGTTCCTTGCGGACTCCTACAGAAGGTTCATGGTCGTATTGGCCCTGCATGTGGTGGGGATGTTGAACAATTTGCTGTCCAGGGGCCCTGCCGACCACATTGGCACAGGCCTCTATCTCCCTGATCTTGACGAAAGGCAAAGACCCGGTGGAGTGTGGGTCATACCTTAATATGTCATTCCTTAACACCGACATAAAAGGTCCTGGTGGATGTTCTGGCAAGACGACTGGAGGGTTTCTCACTTCGAGTCACACAAGATCAGACCAGGTTTGGCAAGGGAAGACAGCTGATGGCAAACATCAGGCGCCTACTCAATGTGGGCATGTCCAAACTCAGGGAGGAGATACCAGAAGTGATCATATACCTGGATGCAGAGAATGCCTTTGAACGGGTGGAGTGGTAGTACATCATTGAGGTTCTGGAGCGGTTTAAGTTTGAACCAGGTCACGTCATGGGTGAAGCTGCTGTACTGTGCTCCCATGGCGAGGTTAGAGACGAATGCCACTTGCTGAAACCAGCTGCAGAGACGCACGAGGCAGTAATGCCCGCTATACCCGCTGATGATCGTTTTGGTAATTGAGCCACTGGCTATAGTGCTCAGATCAGTGAAGGTCGGAGAGGCATTAGGAGAAGCGACGGGGAGCACATAGGCTCTCTCCATGCAGATGATCTGCTGCTCTTTGTCCCGAACCCCCTAGCCAGTGTGGGAAAAATAATGGAATCGTGAGGCAGTTCAGAGCCTTCTCGGGAAAAAAAATTAAGCATGAGCAAGTGCAAAATCGTCCCAGTGAATGCCCACAGGGGAGAAGCAGAGCTGGGAATGCTGGCTCAAACGAAGCGCAGATACCTGCGGATTCATATAACCCAAGTGGAAACTCTCTCGCCTTGTTGAGGTAGTGATGGGGGACTGCAGAAGCTGGACTTCCGCTCTCTCTGGTGGCCAGAGTCCAGACATTAAAGATGAATATCCCGCCAAGTTTCTCTTTGTGTATTGATCACTCCCGATATTCATCCCCAATGCTTATTTGCTAAAATGGAGAAACTAATCTCAGCCTTCGTGTGGGCGGAAAGAAAACCCAGAAATGTCCTATAGCGAGGTCAGCACTCGGGGGAGGGGGGCGGCGTGGGGGGGGGGTGGGGGGGTTGGCACTGTCACGTCTTCTGTACTACTACTGGGCAGCACATGCGGAAAGCGTGTGGGGTTGGCTGGGGGAGCCCAGGGCGGAACGGGTAAGAGGATTCCTGTGGAGAAACATTCCTGTGGTCACTGGCCACCGCCCCACATCATTCCACAGGTCAAGTACTCGACGACCCTTGTGGGGGTAGCATGACTGAAAGTCAGGAACCAGCAGAGACACTATTTCTAGCCAAGCGACGCGTCCATCTCTGCTGCTATCTGGAAAAAACGCAGATTCACCCCGACCAGAATGACACCACACACAAAACCTGGAGAAGGGAGGAAGGGGTGTTGAGGGTTTGGGATATGAATGCAGATGGCAGAGTCACAACCTTCGACGTATTAACAGAGTGGTTCCAACTCCAGAAAGGGAGCGAACATCTTAAAATACGAGGCTCCCTCCGCAAGGAGACAGTATTTTCACCAGTTACCCAGGTACACCCTGATAGACAGACTGATAAGGCAGGATGAGTTAGAGGAGGGAGGCCATGTACAAACTTCACAGATTTCAGGGTGAGGAGAGAATCCTGAATTGGCGATGAACACCTGGTCCTTCAAACGTGAAGCGCACGGAGTTTATTCCGGCATTGGGGCAAACCTTCCCAAGCACCGTGCGGAGTTCAACGCTGCCTAGGAATCCCTATTCAAGAGCAAGGTACGATTCGGTATGCTGTACCCGCGAAACCGTGGGGACATCGGCCACAAAGAACATGACTTTAATAGCAGGGAGAAGCTGACAATTTCGTCTGGATAATGGAGCTAGTACACATTGATTAGCACAATCTGACCATGAACAAGTGCTCTCGCTAGTTTCTCTTTTGCAGTTTATTAATCCCCTTTCTGTAGTTTTATAATTTGTTGCCATTTTGTCTTTCACATAAGGAACTGCTATGCATCCTGGTAGGGGGCGGGCAGAAAAACACCGAGCCGGGAAGGGGGGTGGGGG
This sequence comes from Scyliorhinus canicula, assembly GCF_902713615.1. Lineage (NCBI taxonomy): Eukaryota > Metazoa > Chordata > Chondrichthyes > Carcharhiniformes > Scyliorhinidae > Scyliorhinus > Scyliorhinus canicula. The sequence goes on along the minus strand of NC_052158.1, from coordinate 48,886,080 downwards.
TTGAACAAAATTGGTGACGGATACGGGCGGTGATCGGGGGGGGGGGGGCCAGCCGCCACCCTGGCGAACATGGTACACGGGAGTAAGACGCGAGGGAGGGGGGGGTGGTTCAGCTCCCGAAAGGAGCCTGGCATGAGGGGGTGAACGGCAACGTGCCAGGGTAACTAGGGGTGAGGGGGAAGAACCCGTAGGGACAGGGCTCAGAGGGAATATCAGAAGCCAGTGTTCAGCGGGGGTAACTGAGGAATAGGTGAGGGGAGGGTCAGAACACGTGAAGGCGGCTGGAACAATTAATGGCAACGGCGGCCATCTTGGAAGGCCTCCCAACAAGGGAAAACAGGGAAGTGCAGTGGCACAGACAGCGTCAGTATGGCTGACCGTGTGGGGTGATGAACAAAAGCCCCCCCCCCCCCATCAGGGTAATCGCCTGGAACTTCAGCGGGTCTCAACAGCCTGGTTCACATATCCCGGCTTAGTTCAATTGAAAATCTTGAGGGTCAACAGAGTCGTCCTCCAAAAGGCACACCTGAGGAAGAAGGACGAACAGAGGATAACAAAAAGCTGTATAGGACAGACCTATCAGACAAGCTGCGGGACGGGGGCAAAGGGAGTGGCCACGCTGTTTAACAAGAGGTCGGGTTTTATGGCGACAACTATGGTGATTGACCGAGGTGGGTGAACAAAGAAAAATAAAGCACAGGAACTGGCCTTTCGGCCTCTATGCCTGCGCCGATCAGGAGTCCCATCTAGACCAACGGTCTGTATCCTCCTCTCCCCCTCTGTTCATGTGACTATGCAGATAAGTCTTACATTTCGCTAACGTATCTGCCTCAACCACCTCACTTGGCAGTTCATTCCAGGCCAAAACCACCCTCTGTCAAAAAAGCGTTCTCCCGACATCTACCCTGAACCTGTCCCCCCTCACCCTGATCTTGTTCCCCCTTGTAATTTCCAAATCGACCCTGGGAAAAAACTCCAACTGTTCACCTTATCTATATCCCTAATAATTTGATAAACTTCTATCAGGTCACCGCTCTGCTTCCATCTCTCTAGGGAGAACAATCCCAGTTTATTGAACCTTTTACGGATCCGTGGAACTCCACGCCCTGACCTCTCCGTATCTCTATGCTCCTGATGGTTCTGCCATTTATTGTATCGATCCCACCTGAATTGGATCTACCAAAATACCTCTCATTAGTCTGGGTTAAGTTCCAGCTGCCATTTCTCTGCCGAATTTTACAGCCTATCTAAATCCTGTTGTATTCTCTGACAATCTTCATCACAATCCACAAATCCTGCAATCTCAGTATCATCCGCAAACTTGCTATCAGACCCGCAACGTTTTCTCCCAAGTCATATATTTATATATATATATATAAAATATATATTTGTGTCCAAAGAGCAGATTTCCCAGTACTGATTCCCGCAGAACACTAGTTACAGACCCCCATTCGAAAAAAACATCCTTTCAGTGCTACCCTATGTCTTTTGTGGTCAAGTCAATTCCGAATCCATCCAGCTAGTTCACCCCTGAAACCAAGTGATGGTATGTAACAATTCTAAGTACAATTGATGTTATGTTGTGTCCCTAACTCCGATGACGAAGACTTTGTCAAAATGACCATGGCAGCAGCCCCTGACCCCCAACTCAAACTGCGGGTGGGCCGCTTCAAATTCATACAGGGCACAGCAGTGGATGAAGCCAGCCCCAAATCTGGAAAGAGTCAGCTGGGGCAAGGGAATTAAAAGCCTTTAGAAACAGATGAAGGGGTGGGGTGGGGGTGGGGGGGGGGAGAGGGGGATGCTATGGTCCAGTGGCAGTTCACACACGCGAAGAAGGATTTTTCTTTCTTTTCCCGTTTCCATGATATAATCACGTGTCGATGCCTTTGCAGGATGTAAATCTGTGCTTCCAGGAGCAGTGGGTACCTACAATTCTGCCATGGGCAGGCACTGCGGAGATTGTATGGGTCTGGAACACAGAGCGGCAGCAGAATGAATAAAGATAGAGGAGAGTTACTGTACAGGAACACCGCTTTGGGCACTGCTCACGACTACGCTAGCATTCCTCCTCGCCAAATATTCAAGGTGCCCAGTGTTGGTGGCAATGCTCAGAAAGAGGAACCAACTCAGGTACCACTTTAGACTGAGAGCAATGTCCGCCATGGCCCCTATCTGCAAGAACTATAAATTTCCCTCAGCGACACTAGGCACCACATTTAAACAGCAGAGGCAGGACAAGGGGACGCTAAAAAGACCAATGCAGAGATGGCAGTTAGTGACCCCGGGAGAACTGAGGGACAAACAAAGATCAAAGAAAATAACAGCACAGGGAAAGGCCCTTTGACCCTCCCAGTCTGCGCCGATCCAGATCCTTTATCTAAACCTGTTGCCTATTTTCCAATGTCTTCTTCTCTCTGTTCCCCACCCGTTCATATATCTGTCCAGATGCATATTAAATGATGCTATCGTACCTGCCTCTCCCACCTCCGCTGGCAAAGCACTCCAGGCACCCACCACCGTCTGCATAAAAAACTTTCCAAGGACATCTCTCTTAAACTTTTCCCCTCTCACCTTGAAATCGTGACCCCTTGTAATTGACTCTTGGAAAACGCTTGTCCATAGCTCTCATAATTTTGTAGACCTCAATCAGGTCCCCCTGAACCTCCGTCTTTCCAATGAAAACAATCCTAATCTACTCAACCTTTCATCATAGCTAGCACCCTCCATACCAGGCAACATCCTGGTGAACCTCCTCTGCACCCGCTCAAAAGCATCCACATCCTTCTGGTAATGTGGCGACCATAACTGCACGCAGTATTCCAAATGTGTCCTATCCAAAGTCCGATACAACTGTAACATGACCTGCCGACTCTTGTACTCAATGCCCCGTCCGATGAAGGCAAGCATGCTCAATGCCTTTTTGACTACTCTATCGACCTGCGTTGCCACCTCCAGGGTACAATGGACCTGAACTGCCAGATCTCTCTGTACATCAATTTTCTCCAGTACACTTCCATTGACCATATTGTCTGCTCTTGAGTTAGATCTTCCAAAATGCATCACCTCGCATTTGCCTGGATTGAACTCCATCTGCCATTTCTCTGCCCAACTCTCCAATCTATCTATATTTTGCTGTATTCTCTGACAGTCCACCTCACTATCTGCAACTGCACCAATCTTAGTATCATCTGCAAACTTGTTCATCAGACCACGTATACCTTCGTCCAGATAATTTATGTAGATCACAAACAACAGTGGTCCGAGCACGGATCCCTGTGGAACACCGCTAGTCACCTTTCTCCATTTTGAGACACTCCCTTCCACAACTACTCTATGTCTCCTGTTGCCCAGCCAGTTCTTTATCAATCTAGCCAGTACACCCTGAACCCCATACGACTTCGCTTTTTCCATCAACCTGCCATGGGAATCTTTATCAAATGCTTTACTGAAGTCCATGTATATGATATCTACAGCCCTTCCCTCATCAATTAACGTTGTCACTTCCTCAAATAATTCTATTAGGTTTGTAAGACGTGACCTTTCCTGCACAAAACCATGCTGCCTATCACTGATAAGTCTATTTTCTTCCAAATGTGAACAGATACTATCTCTCAGTATCTTCTCCAACAGTTTGCCTACCACTGACATCAAGCTCACAGGTCTATAATTCCCTGGATTATCCCTGCTACCCTTCTTAAACAAAGGGACAACATTAGCAATTCTCCAGTCCTCCGGGACCTCACCCGTGCTCAAGGATGCTGCAAAGATATCTGTTAGGGCCCCAGCTATTTCGTCCCTCACTTCCCTCAGTAACCTGGGATAGATCCCATCCGGTCCTGGGGACTTGCCCACCCTAATGCCTTTTAGGATACTCAAAACCTCCCCCTTCCGTATACCGACATGACCTAGAGTATTTAGACATCCATCCCTAGCCTCAACATCCATCATGTCCCTCTCCTTGGTGAATACCGATGCAAAGTGCTCATTAAGAAGCTCACTCATTTCATCTGACTCCACGCATGAAATCCCTCTTTTTTCTTTGAGTGGGCCAATCCTTTCTCTAGTTACCCTCTTGCTCCTTATATACGAATAAAAGGCTTTGGGATTTTCCTTTACCCTGTTAGCCAAAGATATTTCATGACCCCTTTTAGCCCTCTTTATTGCGCGTTTGAGATTTGCCCTACTTTCCCGATGTTCCTCCAAAGCTTCATTAGTTTTGAGTCGCCTTGATCTTATGTATGCTTCCTTTTTCATCTTTGCTAGTGTCACAATTCCACCCGTCATCCATGGTTCCCTAATGTTGCCATTTCTATCTCTCATTTTCACAGGAACATGTCTGTCCTACACTCTAATCAACCTTTCCTTAAAAGACTCCCACATTTCAAATGTTGATTTACCCTTAAACAGCTGCTCCAAATCCACATTCCCGAGCTCCTGCCGAATTTTGTTATAGTTGGCCTTTCCCCAATTTAGCACTCTTCCTTTAGGACCACTCTCGTCTTTGACCATGAGTATTCTAAAACTCATGGAATTGTGATCGCTATTCCCAAAGTAATCACCGACTGAAACGTCAACCACCTGGCCGGGATCATCACCCAATACCAGGTCCAGTATGGCCCCTTCCCGAGTTGGACTATTTACATACTGCTCTAAATAAAACTCTCCTGGATGCTCCTTATAAATTCTGCTCCATCTACGCCTCCAACACTACATGAGTCCCATTCAATGTTGGGGAAGTTAAAATCTCACATCACAACCACCCTATTGCTCCTACATTGTTCTATAATCTGTCTACATATTTGTACCTCTACTTCACGCTCGCTTTTGGGAGGCCTATGGTAAAGTCCCAACAATGTGACTGCACCCTTCCTATTTCTTAGCTCTATCCATATTGCCTCAGTACTCTAATCCTCCATCATGCCCTCCTTAATCACAGCTGTGATAACATCTCTGACCAGTAATGCAACTCCTCCACCCCTTTTACCTCCCTCTATCCTCCTGAAGCATCTATATCCTTGGATATTTAGTTGCCAGTCTTTCCCAACCCTCAACCAAGTCTCAATAGTACCAATAACATCATATTCTCAGGTACTGATCCAAGCCCTAAGTTCATCTGCCTTACCTGCTATACTTCTCGCATTAAAACAAATGCACCTCAGACCACCTGTCCCTTTGTGATCATCTCTTCCCTGTCTACTCTTCCCCTTAGTCACATTGAGTTTATTATCCAGTACCTTACTAGCTTTAGTTGCTGCTTCTTTACTGACCTCTAACTTCCTAAAGTCAGCTCCCAAAAGGGAATGAGTTTTGATACCAAGAAACGTTCTTCATAAGGAGACAACAACGTTTCCAATCCGCCGGGACCATCCCAGAGTCTAATGATTTTTGGTAAATTATCACTAGTGCATTTGCAATTTCCCTAGCCATCTCTTTTAGCACTCTGGGATCCATTCCATCAGGGTCAGGAGATTTGTCTACCTTTAGTCCCATTAGCTTGCCCATCACTACCTCTTTAATGATAACAATCATCTCAAAGTCCTCACCTGTCAAAGCCTCATTTCTATCAGTCACTAGCATGTTATTTGTGTCTTCCACTGTGAAGACCGACCAAAAAAACCTGTTCAGTTCCTCAGCCATTTCCTCATCTCCCATTATTAAATCTCTCTTCTCATCCTCTGAAGGACTAATATTTACCTAAGCCACTTTTTTGTTTTGATATATTTGTAGAAACTTTACTATCTGTTTTTTTATTCTGAGCAAGTTTGCTCTCATATTCTATCTTACTCTTCTTTATAGCTTTTTTAGTAGCTTTCTGTTGCACCCTAAAGATTTCCCAGTCCTCTAGTCTCCCACTAATATTTGCCACTTTGTAAGCTTTTTCCTTCAATTTGATACTCTCCCTTATTTCCTTACGTATCCACGGTCGATTTTCCCTCTTTCTACCATCCTTCCTTTTTCTTGGTATAAACCTTTGCTGAGCACTGTGAAAAATCGCTTGGAAGGTTCTCCACTGTTCCTCAACTGTTTCATCATAAAGTCTTTTCTCCCAGTCTACCTCTTCTCTCATCCCATTGTAATCTCCTTTGTTTAAGCACAAAACACTAGTGTTTGATTTCACCTGCTCACCCTCCATCTGTATTTTAAATTCCACCATATTGTGATTGCTCCTTCTGAGAGGATCCCTAACTGTGAGATCATTAATCAATCCTGTCTCATTACACAGGACCAGATCTTGGACTGCTCGCTCCCTCATAGGTTCCATTACATACTGTTCTCGGAAACTATTGTGGATACATTCTATAATCTCCTCCCCCAGGCTGCCTTGACCGACCTGATTAAACCAATCGACATGCAGATTAAAATCCCCCATGATAACTGCTGTACCATTTCTACATGCATCAGTTATTTCTTTGTTTATTGCCTGCCACACCATAATGTTACTATTCGGTGGCCTATAGACTACTACTATCAGTGACTTTTTCGCCTTACTATTCCTGATTTCCACCCAAATGGATTCAACCTTATCCTCCATAGCACCGATATCATCCCTTACTATTGCCCGGATGTCATCCTTAAATAACAGAGTTACACCACCTCCCTTACCATCCACTCTGTCTTTCCGAATAGTTTGATACCCTCAGATATTTAATTCCCAGTCGTGACCATCCTTTAACCATGTTTCAGTCATGGCCACCAAATCATCGTCATTCACGATGATTTGCGCCATGAACTCATTTACCTTATTCAGAATACTAGGAGCATTCAGGTTAAGTACCATTATGTTGGCTTTTATACCTCTGGTTTGAATCTTAACACCTCGATCAGTAACCTTTCCTAAGTTATATTTCCTCTTAACATTTCTCCTAATTTTCATTGTCGTTGAACCCATATCTTCATGTAACAACCCGCCGCGTCGCATACCATTTATGTTTTTACTTCTCGTTGTATTCCTTTTAGTATTACTGGGACTATTCACTGAGCTCCCCTCAGTCACTGTACCTTGTACTGTCGCCCTTTTTGATTTTTGACTATGGTTCCTCTGCCTTACACTTTCCCCCTTACTGCCTTTTGTTTCTGTCCCTGATTTAGTACCCTCCGACTTCCTGCATTGGTTCCCATCCCCCTGCCACGTTAGTCCAAACCCTCCCCAATAGCTCTAACAAATGTTGCCCTGGGACATCGGTTCCAGTCCTTCCCAGGTGCAGACCGTCTAGTTTGTACTGGTCCCGCCTCCCCCAGAGCCGTTTCCCATGCCCCAAGAATTTGAATCCTTCCCTCTTGCACCATCTCTCGAGCCACGCAGTCATCCTATCTATCCTGACATTCCTACTCTGACAAGCTCATCGCACAGGTAGCAATCCTGAGATTACTACCTTTGAGGTCCTACTTTTTAGTTTAACTCCAAACTCCCTGAATTCAGCTTGCAGGACCTCATCCCGTTGTCTACCTATATCGTTCGTGCCTATCTGCACCACAACAGCTGGCTGTTCACCCTTCCCTTCCCCCCCAGAATGTCCTGCAGCCGCTCCGAGACATCCTTGACCCTTGCACCAGGGAGGCAACATACCATCCTGGAGTCTCGATTGCGTCCGCAAATCCGCCTATCTATTCCCCTTATGATTGAGTCCCCTATCACTATAGCCCTGCCATTCTTCTTCCTGCCCTGCTGCACAGCAGAGCCAGCCACGATTCCATGAACCTGGCAGCTGCTGCCTTCCCCAGGTGAGCCATCTCCCGCAACAGTATCCAAAGCAGTATATCTGTTTTGCAGGGAGACAACCACAGGGGACACCTGCATTGCCTTCCTACTCTTGCTCTGTCTTTTGGTCACCCATTTTCTATCTCCCTCAGTAACTTTCACCTGCAGTGTGACCAACTCGCTAAATGTGCTATCCACCATGTGCTCAGCATCGCGGATGCTCCAAAATGAATCCATCTGCAGCTCCAGGGCCGTCAAGCGATCTAACAGGAGCAGCAACTGGACACACTTCTTGCACATGAAGGAGCCAGGGACAGTGGACGTGTCACTGAGCTCCCACATCGCACACGACGAGCATGACACGGGTCAGGGATATCCTGCAATGTCTTAAACCTTCGGTTAACTTCAACAACTACGATTCCAAAAAAAACAGCAAAAAAATAAATAAATATCCCAATGAAAATAAAAAGATAAAAGAAAAACTACTTACCAGTCACTTACCAGGGTTAAAAAGCACCTCCTCCCCACCCAGATTCGAATTCCCACCGAGCTTCAAATTCCCAAACTCACTCTTCGCTGTGTCTCACTCTGGCTGTGTCTTCTCTGGCTCACTGGGAGAACTCACTTGGCTAAACCAGTGGTGTAGGAGGACGGGTTTCAGATTTCTGGACCACTGGGATCTCTTGCAGGGCAAGTGTGACCTGTACAAGGACAGGTTGCATCTAAACTCGAGGGGCACCAATATCCTGGCTGGGAGGTTTGCATGTGTCACTCGAGAGGATTTAAATTAATATGGCAGGGACTTCCAGTGGCGGCAATGGACTAGGAGGTCATACATTTGGTAGCTCCCGCTCGTGACGGACCTTTTGTACCCTTTTCCCCCGACTTTTTTGAATTTTATTAGAAAAATCGGGAGTGGATGGACAGTCAGGAGGAATCCCAAACCAGTATATGGAGGCGTGGACCAGATGTGGTTGCATAAGAAAGAAAAATCGAGCAGAGAAGGCACGTGTAAAACCCACAGCACAGAAAAACATGCCGGAGGTGCAGGGTACTGGCTCAGCTGCCCAGTGGTCAACGGAGCAGCTGGTGAAATTTAATCAGGAGGGTTTCACCAAGCAAAAGGAGGAAGGTCTAGACCCGATCAAGGCATCAATTGATCGGGTGAAGCAGGGGCTGGGACCCAAGGTCGGGCGATCCAGAAGGTTGAGGAGAAGGTGGTCGAGCATGAGGAACACGTAATTGAGCTGGAGTTACAGGAGGGACTGATGAGAGAGCAGCAGAAAAGACTGCAGAGAAGGTGGAGGACCTGGAGAACAGGTCCTGCCGGCAGAACTTGAGGATCGTCGGCCTTCCTGAGGGCTGCGAGGGAATGGATGCAAGGGCCTATGTGGCGAATATGCCCAAGAAGTTAATGGGTGATGGGGCATTTTCCCGACCCTTGGAAGTGGATAGAGCGCACAGGACACTTGTGAGGAGCGCGCGTGTGAATGAGCCACCGAGGGCTATGGTGGTGTGGATGCACCGGTTCCTGGATGAGGAACAGATTTTGCGGTGGGTCAAGTTGACACGGAGCTGCAAGTGGGAGAACAGTGAGCTGCGCATCTGCCAGGACCTTGGGGCACATCTGGCCAATAGAAGAGCTGGATTCGACCGAGTAAAATCGGCCCTTTTCAGGAATAATGTGAAGTTTAGGCTGCAGTATCCAGCTTGTTTATGTGTCACTTTTGAAGACCAGAACTCTATTTTGAGTCGCTGGATGAGGCGATGGGCTTTATTAGAAGTAAAGGGCTGGCAGTTGACTGAAGACACTGAACCCTTGGGACAGGTCATGCTGTATCGGTTTTGTTAAAGTTATTCTCACTTTTGAACTGTATGTGAAATCTTTTTATATTGATTCTTGGGCTGTTGTTCAGTTTTGAAAGTTAACCTGGTGCTGGTGCGGGATGGGTGGATGGATCTTCTTTGTATTTTCTTTGTGTTTGGTTGGAACTGTGCTTTTTGAATATGTATGTCCGAGCGGGGGTGGGGGGGATAATAGTGGGTAGGAAGTTTGGCATCATGGGGGGAGCTACCAGGCTAGCTGGGCAGCTAGCTCACGGAAGTGCAGTGGGGGGTGAGCAGATGATAAGTTGTGTAAAGGGGGTTGGAACTGTTGTGCTGTTAATGGGGGGGGGGGGGATTGCGCTGCTGATAGGGGAGGGATTGTTGCTGACAGACAAATGGGAGGCTGAGGATGGAGGGTGCCAAAGAGCGGGCCTGCAGGATGGATGCTGGCCGAAGCAGGGTGATGGTTGATCGGCAGGGTGTGGGTGCGAGATGCCTCCCAGTCAGGCTGATCACGTGGAACATTAGAGGGCTGAATGGGCTGGTTAAGAGGGTTCGTGTGTTCACGCATTTGAGGGGATTAAAGGCGGGCGTGGCAATGCTACAGGTGACACACCTGTGGGTAACAGACTAGACCAGATTGAGGAAGGGGTGGGTTGGGCAGGTATTTCACTTGAGGTTGGACTCTGAGACTAGGGCGGGTCACCATCCTGATTATTAAACAGGTGAGAGGCGGGGAAAATAGCTGTGGATATGGGGGGGGCAGTTATATCATCATCAGCGGGAAGTTCGAGGGGACACGGTGGTGCTCGTAAATGTCTACGCACCGAACTGGGATGATGCAGATTTTATAAGACGGGTGTTAGGGAAGATCCCAGCCCTGGATTCACACAAGCTGATCATGGGGGGACTTCAATACGGTCATTGATCAAAGGTTGGACCGGTTGAGCTCAAAGACAGGGAGGTTGCCAGACACGGCGAAGGAACTAAAGGGGTTAATGGAGCATTTGGGTGGGGGAGACCCATGGCGGTTTGGTGGGCCAAGCGTGAAGGAGTTTTCTTTATTTTCGCATGTACATAAAGCATACCCTTGGATCGATTATTTTATCCTGAACAGGGCTCTACTGGTGGGGGTGGTTGATATTGAGTATTCGGCGATTACTCCACATTGGGTGGATTTACAGGTGTGCAAGGAGGGGAGCCAGCGACCGCAATGGATATTGGACGTAGGAATGTTAGCAGACGAGGGGGGGTGTGGGGGTGCGAGGGAGTCCATCCAGAACTATTTGGAAATAAGTGACATGGGGAAGTCTCAGCAGCAATGGTTTGGGAAGCGCTGAAGGCAGTGCTTTGAGGGGAGCTAATATCGATACAAGTCCACAGGAGGAAGGTGGAGAGAGCAGAGATAGATAGGTTGGTTGGGGAAATGCTCCAGGTAGACAGGAGATACGCGGAGGCCCCCGATGTAGGGTTATTAAAGGAGCAATGGAAGCTACAGATGGAGTTAAGTCTGTTGTACGGAAAGGCAGTGAAACATTGAGCAAGGCGAGGGATGGTGAAATATGATAATGGACAGAAGGCCAGCAGAATGCTTATACACCAGCTAAGGAAAAGGAAGGCGGCCAGGGAGATAGGTAGAGTGAAGGACAGAGCTGGAAACACGGTCTAGGACTCAGCAGGGGTGAACAGGGAGTTTAAGGAATTTTACAGCTGGCTATATGAGTCAGAAGCCTCAGCTTGGGTGAAAGGGATGAGGCAGTTTCTGGGAGGGCTGGAGTTTCCGAGGGTGGAGGAAGTGTTGGTGGATGGGTTGGGAGCTCCAATAAGGATTGAAGAAATAGCAGAGGGGCTAGAGGCCATGCAGTCGGGTAAGGCCCCGGGACCGGACGGCTACCCAGTGGAATTTTACAAAACGCTCTCTGAGATGCTGGGCCCACTGCTGTTGAGGACATTTAATGAGGCAAAGGAGCGGCAGGAGGGGGGTTCTTCTCCCGACAATGTCACCGGCCTCGATCTCACTGATCCTGAAGCGGGAAAGGGACCCTGAGCTATGCGGATCATCCAGCCCAATCTCCCTATTTAATATTAATGCCAAACTGTTGGCTAAAATCTTGGCCTCAAGGATAGAAGACTGTGTCCCAGAGCTGATAGGGGAGTGTGGTGATATGCATCACTGTAAATATACAAAGGGTTAATGTAAGCACACTACATCTAGCTAGACACGAGAGGGAGCAACAGAGACATCAGGACATGCAGACATACAACCAATGGGACAGTAGATTAGGACATAGCCAATGGCTAGCCAAGATGTAACACTACCACAGGGGGGCATTACACACACCCATATATAAGGAAACAGCACACACAATCTTTCTCTTTCCACTGGACACTTAGTGAATACAGACAGGGTTGATTGAACACATCACACCCACACGTGGATTGTAGCAGACTGGTTAGTTAATCTGAGTAGCTATAGCAGGATTAACAGGAGAGTTGAATCCAAGTAGGAGAATTGTTTACAGTTTAATAAATGTGTTAAAGCTATCTCCAATTCTGAAACTTCCTTTGTCAGAGTGTACATCAAGGAAGCAGTTTATGCTACGTCAAGAAGCATAACAAAACAGGGAGCACCAGGCGGCGTTCATGATTATGATGCCCCCAGAGGGGAGGAAGGTGGAAGTTGTGGTCGCGATGGACGCAGAAAAGGCCTTCGACCGGTTGGAATGGAACTATTTGTGGGAGGTGTTGGGGTGGTTCGGATTGGGGATTTATTGATTGCATCCGGTTGTTGTGCTAAGCAACAGTGGTGAGTGTCCGAATGAATCGGTTGACGTCGGACATTTATGAATTGCACCGGGGGATTAGGCAGGGATGCCCCCTCTCTCCACTGCTGTTCACTGTCACCATAGCGCCACTGGGGATGGCACTAAGAGCTTCAAGGGATTGAAAGGGGGGGTAGAACACAGGGTCTCACTGACGATCTGCTCCTGTATATTTCCAACCTATAAGGGGGCGATGGGAGAGATAATGAGGATTTTAGGGGTATTTGCCGGTTTTCGGCGTACAAATTGAATATGGGGGAAAGCGAGATGTTTGCGATCCAGGCAAGGAGGCAGGAGAGGAGATTGGGAGAGCTGCCGTTCAGAGAGGTGGGAGGAAGCTTTCGTTATTTGGGAATCCAGGTGACACGGGATTGAGGGCTGTTACAAAAACTAAATTTGACCCGGTTAGTAGAACAGATGAAGGAGGCATTTCGAAGGAGGGAGAGATTAGAGGCGGCATTATGCAAGGACACAAGTTTGGGGGCATTGGTAACGGCACCTCTGCCGTTCCCGCCTACCCGGTACTCCACAAGCCCTGTGGTGGTAGTGGTGGCCCTGAGAGTCTGGGGGCAGTGGAAAAAGCAGATGTGAGTGGAGGGAGCATCGGTCTGGGCTCAAATCGGCAATAAACATCGGTTTGTACCGGGAAGGCTAGTTGGGCGATTCAGAGATGTCAGAGAGCAGGGATTGAGAGGATGGAGTGTCTATTTATAGATGGGAGCTTCCCCTGTTTGAAGGATTTAGAGGGGAAGTTTGAACTGCCAGCAGGAAATGGATTCAGATATCTGCAGGTGTGGGACTTTTTGGGAAGGCAAGTTTCCGCACCTACCGCCACGGGGGATACAGGACAGGGTAGTTTTCAGAACAGGGGTGGGAAAGGGGAAGGTTTTGTATATTTATAAAGAACTCATGGAGTCGGAGGAAACGCAGAAAGAGGAGCTAAAGCGCAAATGGGAAGATGAGCTGGGGGGGAGATAGAGGCAGGTGTTTGGGCAGATGCATTAAGCAGGGTCAACACGTCCTCATCATGTGCCAGGCTCAGCCTGATTCAGTTTAAGGTCGTTCGCCGGGCACACATGACGGTGGCCCGGATGAGAATGTTTTTTTTGGATAGAGGACAGGTGTGCGAGATATGCGGGAGGGCAGGCAAACCAGGTCCAAATGTTTTGGGCACATCTGAATCTTTGGGGATTTTGGCAGGGTTTTACAGATGTCATGTCCACGGTGTTAAAAACAAGGGGGTGCCGAGTCCATAGGTGGCGATTTTCGGAGTGTCAGAAAATCCGGGAGTCCAGGGGGTGAGAGAGGTTGATGTTTTGACCTTTGCCTCCTTGGTAGCCCGGAGACAGATATTGTTAGTGTGGAGGGAGTTGAAGACCCTGAAATCAGAGATCTAACTTAGTAACATGGCTTGTTACTAGGAAGTGTTTCTTTCAATATAGAAAAAGTAAGAGAGGCAAAAATAGATATTGGACCACTGGAAAGCATGGGTCAAGAAGTAATAATAGGAAACAAAGGAATGGCAGACAAACTGAATAGTTACATTGCATCATTCGTCATGGTGGAAGACAGCAGTGGGATGACAGAGATCCAGGAGAATCAGGGGGCAGAGATGAGTGCAGTGTCCATCAATAAGGAGAAGGTTCTGGGGAAACTGAAATGTCAGAATGTGGATAAGTCACCTGGACCGGATGGACTACACTCCAAGGTACTAAACGAGATAGCTGAGGAAATTGTGGGAGCATTGGTGGTGATCTTTCAGGAATCACTAGAGGCAGGATGGGTCCCAGAGGACTGGAATGTGACTAATGTAACACCACTGTTTAAGAAGGGAGGGAGGCAGAATACAGAAAATTATAGGCCGGTTAGCCTGACTTCGGTCATTGGTAAGATTTTAGAGTCCATTATTAAAGATGACATCGCAAAGTACTTTGAAGTGCACGGTAAAATAGGATTGAGTCAGCATGGCTTTGTCAAAGGGAGGTCATGTCTGACAAATCTGTTAGAGTTCTTTGAGGAAGTAACAAGGAAGTTGGACAAAGGAGAACCAGTGGACGTGATTTATTTAGATTTCCAGAAGACCTTTGACAAGGTGCCGCATCAGAGACTGTTAAAGAAGTTAAGAGCCCATGGTGTTAAGGGTAAGATCCTGGCATGGATAGAGGATTGGCTGAATGGCAGAAGGGAAAGAGTGGGGAAAAAGTTGTATTTTTCAGGTTGGCAGCCAGTGACTAGTGGTGTGCCTCAGGGGTCTGTGCTGGGACCACAACCTTTCACAATATAAATTAATGATCTGGAAGTAGGAACTGAAGGTACTGGTGCTAAGTTTGCAGATGATACAAAGATCTGTAGAGGGACAGGTAGTATTGAGGAAGCAAGGAGGCTGCAGAACAACTTGCACAGGCTAGGAGAATGGACAGTGAAGTGGCAAATGAAATACAACGTGAAAAAATGTGAGGTTATGCACTTTGGAAGGAGGACTTTAGGCACAGACTATTTTCTAAATGGGGACATGCTCAGGAAATCAGAAGCACAAAGGGATTTGGGAGTCCTTGTTCATAATTCTCTCAAGGTTAACGTACAGGTTCAGTCAGCAGCTAAGAAGGCAAATGAAATGTTATCATTCATATCAAGAGCGCTAGAATACAAGACCAGGGATGTACTTCTGAGGCTGTATAAGGCTCTGGTCAGACCCCATTTGGAGTATTGTGAGCAGTTTTGGGCCCCGTATCTGAGGAAGGATGTGCTGACCTCGAAAAGGGTCTAGAGGAGATTCACAAGAATCATCCCTGGAATGAAGAACTTGTCCTATGAGGAACGGTTGAGGACTCTGGGTCTATACACATTGGAGTTTAGAAGGATGAGGGTGCATTTTATTGAAAATTACAGGATACTGCGAGCTCTGGATAGAGTGGACGTGGAGAGGATGTTTCCACTTGTAGGAAAAACTAGAACCAGAGGACACCATCTCAGACTAAAGGAACAACCCTTTAAAACAGAGATGAGGCTGAATTTCTTCAGCCAGAGGGTGGTGAATCTGTGAAACTCTGCTGCAGAAGGCTGTGGAGGCCAAATCACTGAGTGTCTTTAAGACAGAGATAGATAGGTTCTCGATTAATAAGGGGATCAGGGGTTATGGGGAGAAGGCAGGAGAATGGGGATGAGAAAATATCAGCCATGATTGAATGGCGGAGCAGACCCGATGGGCCGAGTTGCCTAATTCTGCTCCTATGTCTTATGGTCTCATGGTCGACTCCATATTCAAGGTGGACCAGCAATACTATGAGGTCCCGAATATATAGCTGCTGGCTGCAAGGACAAATAGACTTTGACCTGCTCTCCACTTGCAATGCAGTGCAGCACCAACTCCGCCAGGCATAAGTGGACCTTTTATGAACAAGAAGACAAAGCCAGCCACCTGCCCACCAGCTGAGAAAGCAGGCAGCCATGAGGGAAATAGAACAGATCAGGGACAAGAATAGCAGGCTGGTAGCCAAGGGGCTCTACGTGTCTGAGCCTCTCAAGGGGGACACGAGGATGAAAGAGTTCCTTGATGGACTGGAGGTGCCAGTTATGGGGAGAATAGGAAAATGTACTGGAAGCCCATCTAGGACTGGGGGAAGTCATGGAGACCTTCAACTCGATGCAGGCGGGCAAGGCGCCGGCACCAAAGCGGACTTCCACAAAAAATACACAACAGCACTGGACCCGCACTTGCGGGAGATGATTCCAGACTCGCTAGTAAGGGGCACAAGTCTCAATATCACTAATAAAGAGGAAACACAAAGAGTGCGAGTCCTAAAGACGCATCTTGCTTAATGTAGACGTGGGAATCCTGGCCAAAGTCCCAGCTAAGCAACTGGAGAATTGAGTGCTAGAGATGGTTGTAGTGGACCATACAGGCTTTATCAAGGGCAGGCAGCTAACATGAAACATCAGGTGCCTGCTGATCATGATTATGACCCAACGCAGGGAGAGAACATCAGAGGTCATCCTCTCCCTGGGCTCAGAAAAGGCCTTTGACAGAGTGGAGTGGGAGTATCTCAAAGAGGTACTGGAGGGGTTCCAGCTTGGTTCAGGGTTCATCGCCTGGGTGAAGCTTCTGTACAGCACTCCCATTTCGAGCGTACGGACTAATAACACCAGTTCTAAATACCTCCAGCTGCACAGAGACACAATACAGGGATTCCCGCTGTCCCCGGTTCTGTTTGCCACAGCAATCGAGCCGCTGCCAATCGCCCTCAGAATGCCAGAATATTGGAAGGTATCCTGATCAGCGACAGAGAGCATAGAGTCTCACTCTATGCAGTGACCTGCTACTCTATGTCTCGGACCACAAACCAAGCATGGAAATAATCATGAAGCTCCTGAAAGAGTTTGGAGCCATCTCTGGCTACAAACTCAACCTGAACAAGAGTGAAAATGTCCCGGTGAAACAACAGGGAGAGGGGCAGAGCTGGAGGGAATGCTATTGAAACAACCCAATACAAATTCCGCTACCTGGGGATCCAAATCGCCCATGACTGGACACGGATCCACAAATGGGACCTGGCCAACCTGGTGGAGGATGATAAAAAGGACCTGCAGAAGTGGGACCAAGTACAGATGATCAACATGAACATACTGCCCGGGTTCCTCTTCCTGTTCAGACCCAACCTCTACATTCCCAATGCCTTTTTCAACAATGTGGACAAACGTATTATGGTGTTTGTGTTGGGCGAAGGGAGGGTGGGGAAGAACCCGAGGATCCCAAAAAGAGTCCTACAAAGGAAAGGAAGCTATGCGGCCTGGTCCTCCCAAACCTATAATTCTACCATTGGCTGGCTACAGCAGAGAGAGTGAGGGGATCGGTGAAGCTGGAGGAAGGTTCTTGCATGGGGACGTCCCTCCTATCCCCGTCAGCCAAACATTCAAAAAGCCCAGTGGTGGTAGCCACGTTCTTGACATGGGACTAATTGAGGCAACACTTCGGCATGACTGAAATGTCCGTGACCCCCCCTCTGCAAAAACCTCAGGGTTCACGCCAGCAACAATGGACACCACCTTTAAAAGGTGGAGACAGGACGGGGGGATGTTGATAGTTAGTGACTTTTAGACAGGTGATGGATTAGCAACGCTGGAAGAACTTGCAGAGAGGTTTCAACTGCTCAAAGGAAATGGATTAAGACATGTACAAATTAAAAACTTTCTCCAGAGGAAAACAATGACGTACCCAGGGACGCCTAGACACTCACTGGTAGAGGAACTGTTGGATGTGGATGACTTAGAGAAAGGGAATTGCAGGGACCTGTATGGGTGACTGTTGGAGGAGGCACACTCCCTCCCGTTAGATGGGAGAAAAATGGGAGGAAGAACTAGGGATAGAAGTAGGGGAGGAGATTCTGAATCGAAGCACTGAACAGGACACATTCCACCTCCACATGCGCAGGGCTGAGCCTAATGCAGCTAAAGGTGGGGCACAGAGTGCACCTAACCAGCACCTGAATGAACAGGTTCTTAAAGGAGGTGGAGAACTAACGTGAATGGCGCCAGGGAGGCCAGGCCAACCACACCAACATGTTTTCAGCCTTCCCCAGACTTGTCGGGTTCTGGACAACCTAGTTTGAATAACATGATTATGGGGGTGAAGGTGAAGCCATGCCCAAAATACCTATCTGTAGCCAGCAGCCAATAGAGTGGGGAAGGGGGCGGAGTGTGGGTACAGGTATGCCACAAAAATGTAAAGGAAGTGGGGAGGAAGTGGAATGAGGTGGGCGGGGGGGGGGAGGGGAGGAAGGAGTGGGGCAGACTCGATAGGCAGACCACAGAACGCAAGCGGCAGAGCCATGGAGGAGGGGCCCGAAAACAAGAGGGAGGGTGCAGAGTCAAAAAACAGCTCGCTGGGCTATGCAAGCCAGGGCCATCACAAAGTGCCCAAACAGGAACGGGATGGCCAAGTAAGGACTGCAGCCACACGTACCCAGCTGCGGCAGACTCCAAGGTGTTTGATAAACTTGTGAACTTAGTGGGGAAACATTACGCCGCACTCAGGAACTGAAGGGACATGGTTGTTTTCGGCATCGGTCGATTCGGCAGTGTGCGCCCGGTGACCCAGAGTTCGTTTGAAATATTGCTGGTGTTCCCAGTGGGTCCGTGGTATTATCTTTTGCTGAACGGGCCCTATCTCTTACCAGGTACAAGCACAGGGTCATCTCCAGCGCAAACACGTAGACCACCTTTGGTCCAGAAGTCCATCTCTTCCTAAGACTCCCCGCCCCCGGAGCTCATTTCTACAGCCACAGAAACCAGACACAGTGGAGAGTATTCCTCACAATCTTCCACTGGTGCCACACTCAAAGCCTGCGCAGGTCATTGCAGAACCGGGTGGAGATAGAGACGCCAAGATGACGGAGGCAGCGGACTCCGGCTCCAAGATGAAGATACAGGACGCCTCAGAGGGGGAGTCCTCAGGCCCACGGGCCGTGGATGTACAACCGTTACGCCGTTCATTACGGAAGCGCCGTTTTCCACATCGTTTTATGCCACCCAATCCAGCGCCTCATGCAAATGGTGTCCGGCCTGCGGCAAAATGAGTCCGACGCTGTCATTCGCCAGGGTCTTTGGTGGATTCCTTGGACTTTGGTGGGGGGGGGGGGGGGGGGGTGGAATGGATATTATAACCTGCCTGTTTACCACTGGCTGGGGACTTATGGAAATCCCACAATCCTTTGGGAATATGAGTTTCCCCAATGAGGGGGGCGGAGAAATCATTAGCAGATTCCCTGCATAAATAAAGCTGGCCAGTTTGGAACCAGCTAGACAGGAGTGAGCAGCAAGGGAGTTGCTGGTGCTGCTGTTGTATATACATGTTATTGTAAATAAATGTTCTTTCCTTCTATCCTTCAACTCATGCTGGATTCTTCGTGGCCCTCACAAAACAGTTCAAGGCAGGCCAGCAGTGCAGGTTCAATTCCCATACCAGCCTCCCCGAACAAGCGCTGGAATATGACAACTAGGGGCTTTTCACAGTAACTTCATTTGAAGAGTACTTGTGACAATAAGCAATTTTCATTTTTTATTTCATCTCCTGAATCAACTCCCAGCTCCTGAACCAGTTTTCTCGGAACCTTAAACCTCTCCCAGACGCTCAGCTCCTTATCCACACCCCGGTATTTGTGGGATATTTTGAACTGTGAATGGTCAGAGTGGTGACACTGTGGGACTCCAGTCTTATCTCAGTCCATTTCTCAATGGGTTATTCTGAACTTTCACTGTTTCCTTGCACTGACCTCCCCTTCCCATTTCCTGGAATTCCCACATTTTTTCCCAATTTCATTCCACCTCAGGCACCTTGTTGACAGACACCCTAATCCTAAAGTGAAACAAGAAAGGGATATGAAGCCGTGATCAATGCACTAAGTTTTATTTCTGATTACAGCAGTAATACAGGGTAAGTGGTTAAGGGAGAGAAGTGATCAAACAGACGCTGTTTCCCAGGAACGGAGCTTTCATTCAGTGAGAATGTGAAGAGCTCAGGCTGGAGAGAATCCATCAATAGATCTGCGATATCAATCTCCTGCTCCCCTCATTAATTCCCACCCCGATCTCAACAGCACCTTTCACATCATCCCTATGTTGATCGCTAAGTCTGAATAAAGATTGTAGACTTCCAGTTAACAGAAATACTTTATTCAGTGGGTTTGTTCTGTTTCCAGAGCTTAACTAGATATAATACAGTCAAGAGGTATGACCAGTGAAGCTAAGGTAAACTGCCAAGGCTGAGCTGTCTCTGTCTGCTGCTGCTCACTAGCCCTGTGCTTCTGAAAGAGGCTGAATCCTCCCTTGGGCTGGACCCTTTATACCCGTCTCTGATGCTGCCCTCTAGTGTTGCTATAGCTGTTACATCTATGCTTTAGCCCCTGGTGTATGTGCAGATGTATGTACAGATGTACAAATCACTACAATCCCTTCCAGTCAGGACGCTTTCACCATGATTAATCCCAGTCCTGGCACTGCCGTCCTCTGAAATTAAACAAGACATAAGAATAAATTAAATTCTGATTCCTCAGCGCCGGGGCCGGATGGGTTCCCGGTTGAATTTTACAAGACGTATGCAGACCTGCTGGTCCCCCTGTTGGTTAGGACCTTTAACGAGGCAAGGGAGGGGGGGCTTTGCCCTCGATGATGTCTCGGGCGCTGATCCCCTTGATTCTTAAGCGAGACAGGGATCCCCTACAGTGTGGGTCATACAGGCCGATTTCACTCTTGAATGTGGACGCCAAGTTGGTGGCAAAGATCTTAGCCACGAGGATTGAGGACTGTGTGCCGCAGGTTATACACGAGGATCAAACGGGGTTTGTGAGGGGGAAGCAGCTTAACACTAATATACGGATGCTCTTGAACATTATAATGATGCCGGCGGTGGAAGGGGAGGCAGAGATAGTGATGGTGCTAGATACGGAGAAGGCCTTTGACAGGGTCAAGTCCCCCTTGTGGGAGGTGCTGGAAAGTTTCGGGATTGGGGAGGGGTTTGTCAGTTGGGTGAGGCTGTTGCATGAGGCCCCGATGGCGAGTGTGGCCACGAATAAGAGGAGGTCGGAGTATTTTCAATTATATCGAGGGACGAGGCAGGGGTGTCCCCTGTCCCTCCTACTTTTTGCGCTGGCCATTGAACCCCTGGCTATGGCGCTGAGGGAGTCGCGGGATTGGAGGGGGCTGGTCCGGGGTGGGGAGGAGCACCGAGTGTCACTCTATGCGGATGACCTATTGTTGTATGTGGCAGACCCGGTGGGGGGAATGCCGGTGGTGATGGGGATTCTCCGGGAATTTGGGGATTTCTCAGGGTATAAGCTTAACTTTGGGAAAAGCGAGCTGTTTGTGATGCACTCGGGGGACCAGGAGGTGGGGATTGGGAGGCTCCCACTGAAAAGGGAGGAGAGGGGCTTCAGGTACTTGGGGGTACAGGTAGCCAGGAGCTGGGGGGCCTTGCATGAGCTTAACCTCACAAGGCTGGTGGTGCAAATGGAGGAGGAGTTTAAGAGGTGGGACATGCTGCCACTGTCTCTGGTGGGTAGGGTGCAGTCAGTCAAGATGACAGTGCTCCCGAGGTTTCTGTTCCTGTTCCAGTGCCTCCCCATCCTTATCCTGAAGGCCTTTTTCAGGCGGTTAACAGGAGCATTATGAGATTTGTGTGGGCACATGGGACCCCGAGGGTGAGAAGGGTGTTTCTGGAGAGGGGCAGTGATGGCGCTGCCCAAACTCTGTGGGTATTTTTGGGCTGCCAACGCAGCGATGGTGAGTAAGTGGGTAATGGATGGGGAGGGGGCAGCATGGAAGAGGATGGAGATGGCATCCTGTGTGTGCACAAGCCTGGGAGCGCTGGTAACGGTGCCGCTGCCGCTCCCTCCAACGAGGTGTACCACGGGCCCTGTGGTGGCAGCTACCCTCAAGATTTGGGGGCAATGGAGGCGGCACAGGGGGAGGTGGGGGCCTCGATGGGGTCCCCGATACGGGGGAACCACCGGTTTGTTCCGGGGAGAATTGATGGCGGGTTCCTTAGTTGGCACAGGGCAGGTGTCAGGAGGCTGGGGGACCTGTTCATAGACGGGAAGTTCACGAGCCTGGGTGAGCTGGAAGGGAAGTTTGGGCTCCCCCCGGAGAACACCTTTAGGTACATGCAAGTAAGGGCGTTTGTCAGGCGGCAGGTGGCGGGGTTCCCTCTGCTGCCGCCGCGTGGGGTCCATGACAGGGTGCTCTCGGGGGTGTGGGTTGGAGAGGGGAGGATCTCGCAAGCGTATCAGGTGATGCAGGTGGTAGACGAGGCCTCGGTGGAGGAGCTGAAAGGCAAATGGGAGGAGGAGCTGGGTGAGGAGATTGAGGGGACGTGGGCGGATGCCCTGGAAAGGGTGAACTCCTCTTCATGTGCGAGGCTTAGCCTCATACAGTTTAAGGTGCTGCATAGGGCTCATTTGACCGGGACAAGGATGAGTCGGTTTTTTGGGAGTGGGGACAGGTGTGTTAGGTGCTCTGGGGGCCCAGCAAACCATGTCCATATGTTCTTGGCATGCCCAGCACTGGGGGAATTTTGGAAGGGTGTAGCAAGGACGGTATCGAGGATGGTAGGATCCAGGATCAAGCCAGGCTGGGGACTCGCAATATTTGGGGTTGCAGTGGAGCCGGGAGTGCAGGTGGCGAAAGAAGCCGGTGTTCTGGCCTTTGCGTCCCTAGTAGCCCGGCGTAGGATTCTTCTTCAGTGGAAGGATGCGAGGCCCCCAAGCGTGGAGGCCTGAGTCAACGATATAGCGGGGTTTATTAAATTGGAGAAGGTGAAATTTGCCCTAAGGGGGTCAGTGCAGGGGTTTTTCAGGAGATGGCAACCATTCCTAGATCTCCTGGCAGAACGGTAAAATCATAAGGTCAGCAGCAGCAGCAACCTGGGGGAAAGGTCTCTTTGTTTTTGTTTTGGGTTGAATCTTCTCTAACAACGGGCGTTTATTTCTTGTTTTATTTTGTATACACGGGGGTGGGGGAGGGGGGCTTGTTCTTTTTGTTCTTTGAATTTTCTGTTACTGTTTTCTTTTCTGTGAAAATATGAAAATTTGAATAAAAATTATAATTTTTTTAAAATACTGATTCTGCAGACGGAGGGAGAACAACGAGAAACCATGAAGCAGAGTCTGTCAGTCTCACTGGGACTGATCTGGGACCACATAGCAAGGTAAGTTCTTCTGTATTTAGTTTTGAAAATACCACTGCTCATTTGTGCATCTCACTCTCTGGCCTGCACAGTCTCCTCTCTTTCACTCTCTGGCCTGTACAGACTCCTCCCTTTCACTCTCTGGCCTGTACAGACTCCTCCCTTTCACTCTCTGGCCTGTACAGACTCCTCCCTTTCACTCTCTGGCCTGTACAGACTCCTCCCTTTCACTCTCTGGCCTGTACAAGCTCACTACCCCCATTCCATTCAGGTGTGGTCAGACTCAGTTACTCCCTCCTACTCCCTGGGATGCAGAAACTCTCTCCCTGCCACTTTGTGGCCTGTACCCACTCACTTCGTCCCTCCCTCCCAATCCCTACCCTGTACAGACTCACTCCCTCCCTCCTACTCCCTACCCTGTACACACTCACTCCCTCCCACTCCCTACCTATACAGACTCACTCCCTCCCACTCCCTACCTTGTACAGACTCCCTCCCACTCCCTACCCTGTACACATTCACTCCCTACCTCTCTCCCTCCCTCCCTCCCTCTGCCTGGCCTCCACAGACTCACTCCCTCCCTCCCACTCCATGGTGTGTACAGACTCACTCCCTCCCTCCTGCTCCATGGTGTGTACAGTCACTCCCTCCCTCCTGCTCCATGGTGTGTACAGACTCACTCCCTCCCACTCCCTACCCTGTACAGACTCACTCCCTCCGTCCTACTCCATGGTGTGTACAGACTCACTCCCTCCCTCCCACTCCATCGTGTGTACAGACTCACTGCCTCCCTCCCACTCCATGGTGTGTACAGACTCACTCCCTCCCTCCCACTCCATGGTGTGTACAGACTCACTCCCTCCCTCCCACTCCATGGTGTGTACAGACTCACTCCCTCCCTCCTGCTCCATGGTGTGTGCAGACTCACTCCCACCCTCCCACTCCGTGGTGTGTACAGACTCACTCCCTCCCTCCTGCTCCATGGTGTGTACAGATTCACTCCCTCCCACTCCATGGTGTGCACCCGCCTCTCTCCCTCCTACTCTATGGTGTGTATAGACACACTCCCTCTCTCCTACTCCATGGTGTGTATAGACTCACTCCCTCCCTCCCACTCACTAACCCGCACACGCTCACTCCCTCCCTCCCACTCCCTACCCTGCATAGACACTCCCTCGCTCCTGCTCCATGGTGTGTACAGACTCACTCCCTCCGTCCCACTCTCTGACCCGTACACACTCACTCCCTATCTACCCTGAAGGACTGCTGCGGGTGAGGGAGGGGGTGTGGTGTCCTCAGGATAGACCCCACCACACCCACTATCTGAGACAGACAGGGGGCGCAATTCACTGGCTTCGTGGCGTTCGGGCGAGAAAGCGACGAGGCCGGTGAATAGCGGGAGAGGCAAAAATGAGATCCGTGCCAGGCGCCAAACAGTTTGCAATGTAACCAGCCCTCTCCCTTTGGCGAAATCGGGATTCCGCCGTAGCGTGGCGAGAATAAAAATTATAGTTTTTTTTAAATACTGATTCTGCAGACGGAGGGAGAACAACGAGAAACCATGAAGCAGAGTCTGTCGGTCTCACTGGGACTGATCTGGGACCACATAGCAAGGTAAGTTCTTCTGTATTTAGTTTTGAAAATACCACTGCTCATTTGTGCATCTCACTCTCTGGCCTGCACAGTCTCCTCTCTTTCACTCTCTGGCCTGTACAGACTCCTCCCTTTCACTCTCTGGCCTGTACAGACTCCTCCCTTTCACTCTCTGGCCTGTACAGACTCCTCCCTTTCACTCTCTGGCCTGTACAGACTCCTCCCTTTCACTCTCTGGCCTGTACAGACTCCTCCCTTTCACTCTCTGTCCTGTACAAGCTCACTACCCCCATTCCATTCAGGTGTGGTCAGACTCAGTTACTCCCTCCTACTCCCTGGGATGCAGAAACTCTCTCCCTGCCACTTTGTGGCCTGTACCCACTCACTTCGTCCCTCCCTCCCAATCCCTACCCTGTACAGACTCACTCCCTCCCTCCTACTCCCTACCCTGTACACACTCACTCCCTCCCACTCCCTACCTATACAGACTCACTCCCTCCCACTCCCTACCTTGTACAGACTCCCTCCCACTCCCTACCCTGTACACATTCACTCCTACCTCTCTCCCTCCCTCCCTCCCTCTGCCTGGCCTCCACAGACTCACTCCCTCCCTCCCACTCCATGGTGTGTACAGACTCACTCCCTCCCTCCTGCTCCATGGTGTGTACAGTCACTCCCTCCCTCCTGCTCCATGGTGTGTACAGACTCACTCCCTCCCACTCCCTACCCTGTACAGACTCACTCCCTCCGTCCTACTCCATGGTGTGTACAGACTCACTCCCTCCCTCCCACTCCATCGTGTGTACAGACTCACTGCCTCCCTCCCACTCCATGGTGTGTACAGACTCACTCCCTCCCTCCCACTCCATGGTGTGTACAGACTCACTCCCTCCCTCCCACTCCATGGTGTGTACAGACTCACTCCCTCCCTCCTGCTCCATGGTGTGTGCAGACTCACTCCCACCCTCCCACTCCGTGGTGTGTACAGACTCACTCCCTCCCTCCTGCTCCATGGTGTGTACAGATTCACTCCCTCCCACTCCATGGTGTGCACCCGCCTCTCTCCCTCCTACTCTATGGTGTGTATAGACACACTCCCTCTCTCCTACTCCATGGTGTGTACAGACTCACTCCCTCCCTCCCACTCACTAACCCGCACACGCTCACTCCCTCCCTCCCACTCCCTACCCTGCATAGACACTCCCTCGCTCCTGCTCCATGGTGTGCACAGACTCACTCCCTCCGTCCCACTCTCTGACCCGTACACACTCACTCCCTATCTACCCTGAAGGACTGCTGCGGGTGAGGGAGGGGGTGTGGTGTCCTCAGGATAGACCCCACCACACCCACTATCTGAGACAGACAGGGGGCGCAATTCACTGGCTTCGTGGCGTTCGGGCGAGAAAGCGACGAGGCCGGTGAATAGCGGGAGAGGCAAAAATGAGATCCGTGCCAGGCGCCAAACAGTTTGCAATGTAACCAGCCCTCTCCCTTCGGCGAAATCGGGATTCCGCCGTAGCGTGGCGAGAAGCTAATCATCACCACAAGCTCTATTTTGATATAATTATTGGTAGCCACCAACATCCAATGGGCTCCCTTGATCCAGCCGCTTCCCCAGCAAGTGGTTACGCTGGCACCGATTAGTAGGCTTTAATAAAAACGTGAACCTGGCAGAAGGGTTGCAGCCGGGAGCCATGGAGGTGAGTAACCATCTTAGCTCACAGGCAAAGAGCCCAGGGGCACTGAACTTGCTGCCCCTGTGCTGGGACAGGCTGGAGCGGCAACGAGGAAGGGGGGGCACCCTCGGCTGGGTTGGTCCAGCATTGGTACGGGCGGGGGAGGGGGGCTGTCATTTGGGGGTGGTGGGGTGGGGGGGGGGGAACCGCCATGCCAATGCCTGGATTGTGTGTACCTGTTCTGGAGGCAACCTTTGTCCCTGCCTGTCTGTCGCACCAACCACCATAACCCCCAGTGACCACGGAGGCCACTGGACGTGCGGCTGAAGTCTATATGGAATTGGCATCATAGTTAAGTGAACACTTCACACATCCCAAGTGGATTCCCATGGGTGGGAGGGCCATTTAGCACGTGGGAGTCATTGCCTCGCATCCCAATCACACCTTGATGCCTGGACACTGTGCCTGAACACTGCAGGTGGCAACACCACAGACCCAGCAGCCAACATCCAGGGGATGGGCCCCAGCACCAGGGGCATGTACCAGGCTGAAGAGTGGGCGGGTGCAATAGAGAGGGGATCAGCGCCCGGTCCAGGTAACGTTATGTGCGGGTGTCAGGGCTACAGGGCCTGGGGTCCGGTGAGCGGGGGATTGCATGGGCAGGGTGTTCCATCTGTGGGGGCGCGTAGGCAATCAATGGAGGGAATGTAGGGAATGGAGTGTCCCGGGGTGGGAGCCACTGCTGTTTCTCAGTCTAACACCTTCTTCTGATTCGTTACAGATATTGAACGGTATGGGTGGTATTTTGGATCCCGCTGAACTTGCCCCAGTGTTGCTGCTGGCAGGCCGGGTGGCCAGACGGCAGAGATGGCGGTGGCAGGAGCGCCAACTGAGACTTGAGGCGGCGGACGATGTGCCGGACCCCACCCACACCCGGCCACCCATCAGGCCAGTGTGACACCCAGATGGGGAGGCTTGCCAAGGCCCAGCGTGTACAGGCTGCTCTGGTCATTTTAACAGATGATGGACAGCGCATGCCGCAGGAAGCTCCCCCTCAGCAAGGAGACGGTGTAGCGCCTGTGCCATGTCCTTGCAGACGGCACCGCGTGGAGGCGGGCACCTGCTCCCCTTGGCCGTCCAGGTCACCGCTGCCCTGGATGTTTATGCCTCATGAACCTTCCAGGGCTCGAGTTTGGCATCTTGCAAGGTACAGCCCACAGGGGCATCCGACAGGTCAGGTATGCCTTATTTGCCCAGGCAGAGAACTATCTAAACTTTGACATGGACCAAGCCCAACAAGATGTCCAGGCAGCAGTATTCTCAGGATTCTCAGCCCCAGGTGCAGGGTCTGATAGATTGCATGCATGTCTCCCGGCGCATGCCAGGCTACCTGGGACTGCCCTACATTAACAGGAAAGGCTTCCACTCCCAGAATATCCAGCTCGTGAGTGACCACCAGATGAGGATCATGCACGTGTGCTTGTGCTTCCCAGGGAGTGTGTACGACAGTTACATCCGGGGGCAATCAGACATCCCCAGCCTCGATGCAGTCTCGATGGACCGAATGGCCTCCTTCTGCGCTGTATGTTCTAAGTTCTATGATCTAGCCTCTTCGAGGGCCACCCTAGGATGGCGGGCTGGCTCATTGGGGATTGGGGTATCCGTTGAGGAACTGATAATGATGACATGCGGAGGCCGGAGACATATGCGGAGACCCGATTCAACGAGGCCCATGTGGCCACCTGGGCTGCCATTGAGCAGTGCATCGGATTGCTCAAAATGTGGTTTCGCTACCTCGACACTCTAGTGGTGCCCCGCACGCATGCACCCCACAGGGTCGCCCGCTTCGTGGTAGTTTTCTGTGTCCAGGCACAGCAATGGGCGATGTGCTGGAGGATGAGGAACATGTGACCACCTCCAAGGAGAAGGATGATGAGGAGGTGCCGAACAGGGGCTGGAGGATAATTCTGGGAGGAACCGGAGGGCCAACCGGAGGCTACAGGACAGGCAGCATCGGCAACGGTTCGGCAAGCCCTGAAGGCCAGGGAGGCCCTCATCGTCACCCACGTCACATGGGGCGTGACGCAGTCGGTCAACACTACCCTCACCACAGCTCCCCCCCCCCCCCACCCTGTCCCTATGCCACCCTCTCAGCAAACCAAGGTGCCAGGACTGTGTTGGCACTATCAGTGGGTGACTGTCCAGGGCAGGGCGGTGATGATAACCTGCGGAGATCTGAGCGCTCAGACTCCTTCCTGTCTGTTGAGTGCTCGCTCAGACCCATCATCTGCACTAAGAGTCCTTGGGGCTTGGGGGGGGGGGGGTGTTAGGACCCCCATGCGTTGGGAGTTGGGGCAATGTTTCGGGGATTCAGAGGCCGGCCCGCATAGCGGAGGAAAGTGACAGAGGTGTCATAATAGTTGTGGTGAAGGGTTTTTAATGTTTTACAAGTGTCCAACATTCCCTCACTCTCCCGATTGTGTCGACCCACTCTCCCCACCACCCCGTCACCCCTCCAGAAATGCTTAGGCCCCCCACCCTTACCACCTACCTACCCACCCCTCTCCACCGGAGCCTTCAGTGATGCTCGACGTGTTTAGCCTTCCTAGCTCTACCACTGCGTTTAGGTGTGTCCCCAAGATGCACAACAGAGGTGGGGGCAGACAGCTGCTTACTACGTGCTGCCGTCTTCGATGCCAGAGGATGTCCTCTGGGGGCTCTGGGCCCCGGCGCAACTGGCAGTGGCACATGAAGTGCCGTGTCACCCTGTTCCAGGAGCTAACAACGAGATGTGGCATTGTCAGAGGGGTGGAAATCAGGGGAGCTGGTGGCCACCATTCCCAATCCATCAGACGGTCAGGGTTGGGACCCAGCACCCCTTCCTCTCAGTTGGTGCCCGTGGAGTCCAGGGGTTCACCTCGAGATGGAGAGACAGTTGGATCGACCCCTGGCTGCCCCTGAATCTGGCTGTGCCAGCCCTGTGGGCTCCCTAATGTCTGTACCATGGTGTCGATGCTCC
Source organism: Scyliorhinus canicula (assembly GCF_902713615.1). NCBI lineage: Eukaryota > Metazoa > Chordata > Chondrichthyes > Carcharhiniformes > Scyliorhinidae > Scyliorhinus > Scyliorhinus canicula. The sequence continues at coordinate 48,856,766 of NC_052158.1, read as the reverse complement.
TCAGTGATTGGGCCATGCTCTGCAGTAACTCGGCAATGCTAACCTGCGACTCGGAGAAGCTCCTCAGCATCTCGGCCATTCCCATCCCAGAGCATGACATGTCCCACAGAACCTCATCAAGGTCAGCCTGGTACTGAGTCACATTCCCCCATCAAGTCAGACTGTCTTCTGAGGGCATCAGCCATGGCCGTCACCGTCTGTGCCACGCCTTGGACACCTTCACTATTGCTGCTGACATCCTGCAGCAGGCTCTCCACTGTGGTTGGCACCCGAACAGTTTTTTGGCACTGGTGCCACACATTGCTGGGTTGTTTGAATGAAACAGAATTGGGTTATAACTGACTTGTGTGTTGATGAATGAACGTATAAGGATTTGAATTCCTTTTGTCTGAATGGAGATCTCCAATGAATGAATGAGTCTGTTTGATAAGAATGTGATATCCTCTGTTCCTAGTTTTGTGAAATGTTGTGTTTTAGGAGGTATTAAAGTGAGATTTAAAACGGGGTAAGTATTTGAAAGTTCTTCAGAAACTTAGTAATAATGATTAACATTGTGGGAGTTAATTAAACATAATTCTCAGGAAGAAAACAAAAAGTGAAATCAAACTGTATAAATTGGGATTTGTAAATGATTAGTTGCAACTCGGCATAGTCTTGGCTGCTAAAAAAATAAATAAATAAATAAATAAAATAGTTTCACAGCTCTGTGCAACTGTCCGGTTGAAATTGACACTGCATGGCTCCGCAGGGTCCTAGTGCCCGACGATCACAAAATGTCACTTGCAGAAATAATGATGTTTAGCATGTTATAGACATTGAAGAAGGAGATTTGGAGAATAAAGATATTGGACCAGAAGTTAGATTAAGAGAATTAATTGCAGTATCAGGAAATGAGAATCTGATTGCAGGAAAAGATTTAATAAAAATTGATGCAGAAACATTAAGATATTACAACCAATTGCTAATTTAGAGGAAGTTTGGGTGAAGCTACCAACTAAGACTGCAGGGAAAATCATCCGTGAAGCTGTAAAATGTGAAGACCAGATTAGTTCAGATTCTGGGTACACATACAGTTGAATTAGAGCAGCATGGTGTCTGGAGCAAAAGAAATTGTATCACAATTAAAACACATGATCCAATGGGGGAGAAGACAGTGAACTAAACCTGTTAGCAGCATTGATTGGACAGCTGATAAAGTTCAAATGTCATGTTTGGATCTTACTTTCATAAAAATCCGGTCGTTGTCAAAATAAAGTAATTAAAGTAAATGCAGTAGCACAATCAGGAATGTATCAGGGGAAGGTTTTGACCAGATTGGATCACTGGGTGAGCAAAAGAGGAGGAGTTTGAGATTCTTCGCATCTCACTCAGGGGTGCAATAACAGAAGGAGGAGGCTTAACAGGCCTTAATTGTATGATGTACATCAAGGATAAGGAAAATAAAAAGGTTCAAAAAGAAATTATGTCAGAATTTAAAAATCTGGTCACATTGATCAAATACAGAGGAATTATGATACTCGATCAGCAGCCTACGGGCAGTGAGCGTAGGAATGTAATCAGTAAAGATTTAAATGTATGGAATGATAGAAGAAGGGCGGTGCTTAATGGCCCTTAGTTTAAAATGGTTCACAGTGAGTATTGGGAAACCACACGTCAGGATTGTGGGGCATTCTGTAGCCCATTGTTTGGACTAGTAGTAGTCATATGAAACCCAGGAGACGGTCAGATACTGAGTATTCAGGAGAATGGATAATGCATTTGCAAAGACAGCGATGGGATGCTGCAGCCCCCAGGGAGATTTGGGGCATTCAGGTTTGTCATGATTGTTTTGTGGAATATCAGGCAACTTTAATGATTGAGGTTTGTGACCACAGGGGGGATTTTGAATCCAAGAGCATGGAGCGTGGAGCAGTGCAGCACAGGGCAGGCCCTTCGGCCCTCGATGTTGTGCTGAGCAATGATCGCCCCACTCAGACCCACGTATCCACCCTATACCCGTAACCCAACAACTTCCCCCCCCCCCCTTAGCCTTGCTATTGGGACACTACGGGCAGTTTGGCATGGCCAATCCACCTAACCCGCACATCTTTGGACTGTGGGAGGAAACCCACGCACACACGGGGAGGACGTGCAGACTCCGCACAGACAGTGACCCAGCCGGGAGTCGAGTCTGGGATCCTGGAGCTGTGAAGCATTTATGCTAACCACCATGCTACATAAGTGTCAGTGTAAGTGGGATAGATTAATGACAACGTGCAATTACTGCAAGGATAATTTGGCCGACAACAATGTGACTTTAAAAGGCTGTGCAATCTTGTAGACAAGTGACAGACTTATGGTATCGATTTGTGAGGCAGGACGTGGGCTATGCTAGATGGTACTTCTGGAATATCCAAGCACGGATAGGAAGATACAAATTAAGAAATAGGGCCCTCTCCGCCTTTGACCTGTTCATTTTAGTTTCAGATGAAGCAACGATCATACAGATGAAGAACCTGAACAACACTCTGCAGAAGAATGTTTCAGACAGTATGGGAAAAAACGAATGATACAATTGGCGACATGTTTGAGGGAATTGAATGATAGAGCACGGAAGAAAAACCTTACGGGTTAGCAACAAATCAAAATATCAAATTATTACTGAATACTGAAACCTCCGGTCAGACATCTCTAACGGGACGTTAGCTGATGGGTGATCTGTGGTCTCCAGGAGGGACGTATTACGCGGAGGAGTTATTAAGGGTCTCGGCAGACAGCAGCGACTAACGAGGAACCCCCGTATTTTAAATGACAGTAGTCTGGAACAGTGCATCTCAAACTATCTGATGTGGCGTACCGGCAGTTTTTTCCAATGTGCCAGGGACCGGTGAGCGAAACAAGCCAATCCAGGATTACTGTCTCTTTCTTTTCTGGAAACACTCCAAGTACCGGTACGTACGCGTACCACACTTTGAGAGGCACTGGTCTAGAATATTGGCAGCTTGCTGCCGCGAGGGGAAATTTGTAACCAATATAGCATTGGAGAGTATAAAAGTTATTACAGACTAAATGTCCTGTAAGTTGTTAGGGACTATTATGTATAAATTCAATTGGGTTGTAACCACAAGAAGTTAACTGTACTAAGTGCGTGAGTGGTGTTTAAGAAAAAACAAATAATGGCAAGTATACACTCCATGCAGTAAGGAAAATGATAACAGACAACAGGGGGTTGAAGAAAACGGAGCTATTGTCTCAAGTAAGCCAGCGCTAGCGGGCTACCTGATTCAGTACAATGTTCGACGTCAGAGTCAGGAAGTCAGAAATAGAAACAGGATTGGTTGACGCTCCTGCAATTAATAAAGCAAGATAATAAGTGCATGATACAAAATATCATCAATTACCATTCCTATGGGAAACGGAAAGCACTTCCTACAGAACAAAACCCCAGTGAGGGATAAGGACCTTTTGGTCACTGATGAACTGAGTTGTGGGCTGCTTCTAAGGGACATGAGGACGCTTTTATGGTGCTACTGCCCCGAGGTAGTCAGATGCCTTGGAGGTAGTGGAACGACCGAATAGCTATTGTGTTACCTTCCTGAGCGGCGCCAGCTATGGTTCACGGTGATTGGACTTGAGGAAAGCACATCACAAAGGGTCTATCGACACTGGTCTGCGAGGTGGATGCATTTACCATTGATTTTCCTGCAGTTTACAAATCATGACATGTAAATACGAATGACAAGGCTGAGGGATAGTTGCTAGTCAGTATAACTATAAGAAGGATATAAATCCTAAGGGCAACACGGTAGCATTGAGGATGGCTATCTATCTAGTCGGGTTATGCTCGGGGTTATCTCTCATAGCTTGATCATGGGGTTTTACCTGATGCATGGATTGATAATACTTGTTATTATAATTGGACACTGCATAATCATTGGATGCTTTAATATGTGTTGTACGCTGGCCAGGGCTCGGATGCTGCTGATAGGCTTGGCCCATCATTATTCACCAAAGAGGACATCTCGTTACTGGTGACCATCACACCAGACGGAAGAGGACGGAGAGCCAAAGGCTGTAAAAATGTGATGCAATGTTTATGTACGGAATAACGGCTCAGGTAAGTTCTGATAACGGGCCTCATTTTATTGGATAGATTAACAAGGAGTTCTGCTCCCAGTTGGGCATACGCCAGCAGTTAGACTGTGCGGACAGACCGCAGTCAGCCGGGTTGGTTGAGAGACATAATCAGACCCTCAAAACTAAATTGGCTAAATTAAGAGCGGACACGGGGCCGACATGGCTTAAGTTGCTCTCCGGTGTCCTCATTCAGCTGTAGGTCACGCCTGCAGGATCGGCCTGGCTCTCTCCTGCCGAGTCTTTTACGGCAGGCCCATTAGAACACCCTGGAACCTGCCTATTCCCAGATTGGTCCAGGTTCACCATCTGACTAAAGAAAGGACTAACTATGTTCTAGCCCTCACTAACGCCCTCAAGGAGCTCCATGGCCAGGTCCGCGCAGCTCACTCGTCACCGTCCCTATCACATAGCTCGCTCTCAGTGCAGCCTGGTCGTTATGTCATGGTCAAAAATTGGACTCCTAAAGGGTTAGAGCCACGATGGGAGGGGCCTTTCCAAGTTCTCCTTACCACCCACACTGCAGTTAAAGTGGAGGGGTGGAGTGTTTGGGTCCACCTCCACCACTGTAAAAAGGTCGGTCACTAACCTGCCTCCCTTCCCCAGCGCTATTTTACAGGTGTGAAGCATGATGGGGTGGCTACACACCACCTGTGTGATCTTCGGCATCGCCTCGCTTAGAGTGACATCGGCGGCGGTAATGGAACAGGGGAATATCATCTACATCTGTAACCCCAACCGAAGTACCCGGACATTCCACCTCTGCAAAGATGACGTTCTTCGCTGCCCCCATATACGAGGACTGATATCGACTCATGGAAGGTCATCCGGTTAACGGACCATGCAGGACTTATGACGCAATTGCACCGATCCCAATGATGGGAAGGGAAGACTGCATGGACATTGCCTTGTTTTTGGAGTATATGTAAATTTGATTTTGGATGTGTTCACCTTGATGCCTTACAGGTAAAATCAGACTGTGAGGAGAGGGACTAGACAGAGGAAGGGTTGTGTAAGGGGGGAGGTACAACCAGACGTAGGTTATCAGGAGATGTACTTAATTTATTTAGGACCCGGAATGAGGGAAACCTGGATGGTATGAATCTCTTCTAGATTTACCACCGCTTGTATGGCCAGGGGAGGGTTGTCTGCTACCCAAACCCCACATCGGTGTCTAGGTTATTTTCTGTTTCACCGCTTTGGGGCACTCCCCAAACTGTGGTTCATTGTCAGAGTTCCGAGCCACCGCCCGCGCAAGTTACTCTTCCTTACGATCCAGGTTCGGCCCTACCGGCTATTCGCCTTCCCCTTCCTCGGGATAATTCCCACTCTCAGTAGGATAAGCTTCAACGGTGGAGGGCATATATACCTAGCCCCTTCACTCCCAATAGAGACTCCCGGTCATACGAGAATTGTTTCAGCAGTGAGTGGTACGGCTGTTTGCTGGTAGAGATGAAAATGAATATAACATGTCTGTTCTCCACTTGTACTGATCCAAAGTTTTGCATAACCCTGACATCAGGTCAATGTGCCGGTTATAATGCCACTTGTGTCCCGTTGACGCCAGGCCTCCAGCTCCTTTGTGGCTGGGCGAATGTCTCTCATATCACTGTTGAGTTTAGGGCATTCCGCATTGCTATGAGGCACGAATGGGCGTTCCAAAGCTGGATGAAATAGGCTACTGGGGGTTCCCTGCTCAATCAATTGATTGTGATGCTAGCCTGTACACGGAGCAAGGATACTACTTTTTCTTTAATGGTACAGCGATCAATGTTTTGTCACCCCCATTTCCCCGCCAAATTGCTATCGGGACTCTAGTCCCCACCACAGTCCCCTGCCCCACTGAGTGGATACTGCACCATAAATTGGCGCGTCGGTCAGTCTCAGCCGAATTCTGCGAAGGTTGGAAGAAACCTCAGGTCCCAGCACCCAACCGGGGCCACTCAGCCAGATGGGGAATTCTGAACGCCTTGACACTGGGGGGTGTGGGGGGTTCCTTGGCGGTCAACGACCGGAATTATTTTATTTGCGGCCTTACCATCCTGGGAAACGAGACCTTAGGGGCCCTCGGGGCAATAACCAGGGAATTATCTCAATGGGGTTGTTTGTCATGCAGAATCGTTATGCTCTTGACTATCTCGCCTGCATTTTTGTGGGCCTGGTCATCCTTAAATGCGTGATGGGTAAAATGCAGGGTGCGGTGGAACAGATAGCCGACCCTAGAGTCTTGACTGTTAGGATCTACGAGCATGCAGCGGCCGATGGGGTGCTGCAGTAGGATTTAGAATTGCAGCAACGAGTATTCTTAGCTGAGGGGCCATAACTACAGCTTGGAATGATGGGTTATCATGAAATGATAAAAGGAGGGAATGAGGAAGTGAACAAACGAATATGATGGACCGTAGGACCCTGAGGGTGATGTGTTCACAGACAGAGAACAAAGGGATGAGCACAGCATGGCTAGGAAGGGGGAGGGGAGCTTTGCCTCGTGGAGAGAATAGTGAAAAGGATGCTGGGGTTACAATGCAAAGTGACCAATTAGGATATAGGGCCAGGTCAGGAGGTGTATAGAATGACCAATGGGAAGCTTATATGTGAATCTTACTGTGATTTTGAATATATCTGTAGAGACCCTTTGTCCTCGGTCTCTCTTTATTCTGGGCTCTCAGAAGACAGTGTGTGTGTCCTGAGGTCCTATGGATTGAGTCAGCCTTGCAAGTTAGTTATTATTAAATGATATGATACCGGCAAATCCATCTCAGATTTTATTGAATCTAGACTGACAGCAAATTAACCAGGAATCAACACTATCGTTGAATAAAACAGTGTTGGACGTCTGTTTCTAGTTTGCCTGCATCGAATGCAGTCCACATCGAACCAACCTGCCTAACACATCATGGTGCCAGGGTGATACTGATATTGACGGACCTACCTCGAGTGAATCAACATTGACCAGCAAGTAGCCATCCAGTGAAATGAAAAACATCCAGCCTCCTCCGCGGTTGCGCATCTCCGGCAACCTCTGCACCAATTGGAAGATCTTCAAGCAAAAGTTTGTCTTGTACATCGAGGCCTACGACCTCGAAGCAGCATCAGATGCCAGGAAGATCGCCCTATTTCTCTCCACTGCATGGAACCACGCCATCCACATCTACAACTCCCTTATGTTCGCTGAAGGCGAAGATAAAATGAAATTCAAAACAGTACTGCTGAAGTTCAACAGCCACTGCGACATTGAGGTGAATGAGAGCTTTGAATGTTACGTTTTCCAACAGAGGCTTATGGGTAAGGATTAACCTTTTCAGTTCTCCTTGACCCATCTCTGCCTCATAATGCAGTCATGTACCTATGACTCGACCGCTGATTCCATGATCAGATCGTTTTCAGAGTCCTCTCCGGCTCCCTTCGGCAGCAGCTCCTGAAAGTCAAACAGTTGACCCTCCCTGTGGCTATTGAGACGTGCGTTGTCCATGAACATGTTAAGAATTACTCCCACATCAGGGCGGCAGAGACGGCAAAGATGGCCTCCCATGAGACGGAACGGGTGCAGGCCATCGCACAGAGACAGGGCCTGAGCATCGAGGAGAGTGGCCATTTTGCGCGCTTTTCTCGATTCCCTGCGCATGCACGCCACGAGCAAATGGACGATGAGACCGACAACCCAACTGCGCAGGTGCATACGTCGACTGACCACACTGCGCATGCGCGATGGCGCACGGAATGCGCTGACCTCGGCGTCATGACGTGTCCGAATTGTGGCTCCACCCACTGAAAGAGGCAATGTCCGGCAAAAGGACGCCAGTGTCTACAGTGTGGCAAGCTTGGCCACTACACAGCCCTTTGCAGATCTGCTCCACCGCCCAGCAGCCAGCGATCCCAGCTGCGGCGCAAAAGTATCCGCTCAATACAACAAGTCATGCCAGACTCCGATCTCAACAGCCCAACATACCCTGATGCTGAGTGCCTCAAGTCCCCATACCGAGTGGGTATCATAACTACACATGCACAGCCTTCCACCACAAAGACTGAATCTGTAGATTGTAATTTTGTACATTTTGTGACTTCATCAATTTAACCTCTGCAAATATTGTTTCATTTGCCATGTGTCTGCACTATCGACACATTCCTATGTATCTACGCTTATTTAGACACATTTTGTATTTAGTCAGGCATATGTGTATGTATATGTATATAGATATATAAATATATATATATACGCACACCTTAGTATTTATTTATCTAAACAAAAAGGGGGAGATGTCATAATATCCACTCATGTATATAATGAAGTGCAGACAGGCAGTGATTGACAAACAGGATGACCAGTAAGCACACAACACAGTGCAGCCAATCACCAGACAGGACACTACCACTATAAAGCCAGAGGGCACTAGGTTTCACGCTCTCTCTGGACCCAGCCACTGAGACAGTCAGAGTTCGTGAGCTAGCAAGTGCAAACACCATGCGGTAGCTAGTAAGTCTGGTCAGGCTACTACTAGGTCACCAGTCAGTTCAATATAGTGTCAAGCCACAGCTGAATATGTTTATCAGTTCTATCGTTGAATAAAACAGTGTTGGATCTTCTCCAGTGTTAGACGTCTGTTTCTAGTTTCCCTGCATTGAGTGCAGTCCACATCGAACCAACCTGCCTCAGACATCAACCCCGAACCCACGGCCCGTTCCCCCATCATTCTCACCCCCACCCCCAGCCAGCGTCAGGAACTGAACAGCCCACGGTCGCGCCTCTGCATGTCCTTCCTACTCTCTCTCCCTCATCAGCCACGGCGCCTATTCACAATTTTTAGAAGTAGAAGTGAACCTTGCCATCGGGAATTTCCCCCAGTGGAGGCGGAGAATGACGGAAGCATTACAGGTCAGGCTCGTGAATGATATGCCAATGGGATTTACTGTACGGATGGAGTGGAACGCATTGCCACTGCTGTCGAGACACCGGAGAATCCCATGTCCAAAAACGGGATTCGGGGGAGAAGGTAACACAAGGTGCGGTGGCGCTGTGGGATTATGGGGCTTACTGGCCGGGGCTGACCATGTCAATACCAACGGGTGAGTGGGGAGGTTCCTGCAAGTCTCACGAATCATCTATTGTCACAGGTCAGCAGGATTGTCCAGCTCTAGTTCAAATTTGTTGTGAGTAGGCGTCGGAGGGGCAGTGAGAGATATGATGTAAGGCTGTGGGCGTGTAGGGCTAGGGAGCAGGGTTTCCTCCTCTCCCATTGCTAAAACACGTGGTGGGCATGGTTACACTGGGCGCTGTAGGCCATCTTGCCAGACAGCAAGACCATCTTGTCGTTAAGGTACGCTATTTTGTGGACTGAGGGGCTTAGCTTGTCTGCAATGGTGTAGGGGCCATCAAATTTGGGGATAGGAAAGAGCCTGGGTTCTACAGCGAGACCATGACTTTCTGCCCAACTGTATATTCTACCGGGCGGACCTTTTTATCGAAGTAGAATACACTTCTTATTTCTAGCGCCTAGTCGGACAGCAGCAGGCAGTTGGGCCGTTTTAATATTTTCAGTGGTCTGCTGCACTGTCTTTCCGTGTGTAAGAGCTGTCGCAGCAGGATTGGCCAAATGAAAAAAAAATGAAATGAAAATCGCTTATTGTCACAAGTAGGCTTCAAATGAAGTTACTTTGAAAAGCCCCTAGTCGCAACATTTCGGCGCCTGTTCGGCTGGCCTGCCTTCGGCTGCTTTAAAAGCTAGCTATTTAGCCCTGTGCTAAACCAAATCGAGTCCAAATAGGTATTCCACCCCCTTCATAGGTCTGCCTGTCATGATTGTGTGAGGGGTAAAGGAGGTGTAGCTAGAAACTGTGTTCCGAATTATCATTACGGCGACGGGAAGCACCGTATCCCAGGTGATATTCTTTTGTTGCACAGTTTTATGAGTTATCAATTTTAAAGTCTGATTCATCCTTTCCACAATACCATTCTAACTGGGGGTGGCACGCTCTGTGGAAATTCTGCTTGGTCTCGAACATAACCATTACATTCTGCATAACTCGCCCAGTGTAATGAGACCCTTAATCGGACTCTATGCTGTGGGGGAGACCCCAATGTGTAACTATGTGATGTGTGAAGATTTTTGCTGTTGCCTTCGCTGTGTTGGCGTGGGTAGCGAATGTCTCAACCCATTTGGTGAAAGTTGTCAATAATGTCCAGAGCATTCTTGAAGCTATTCCTACATGGTGGGAGTGGGCCAATATAATCCACCTGGAATTTTGTCCAGGGACCTTCCACAGGACGGATGTGTCTCAATTGTCCCTTCCTGCCATATCAGTCAGGATTATTTTGTGCACAAATCAGGCAATTTTCAATATAATGGGTGACGTCCCTGACCAATTCTGCCCACCACCATTATGTTTTGAGGTGTTCTGCGGTGGTGTCTATTTTCTGGTGTCCGTGACCATCATGGAACTGAAATATCAGTTGGTTTCTGTCCTGGGTGGGGACCACATAATTACCGTCTTTTATAATCAAACCATCCTGTATGGTCAGTTTGTTTCTCCATCTCTCATACGGGGCTGGGTCAGAATTTGTTTGAGGGAACTGTCCGTGCGTTGGGCCTGGGCTAGGTTGGCTATGTTGGTCTGGGAGACCAACACTGGAAGACGGCCACTCCATTCATGGGTTCAGCTTTGGCCGTTGCCAGAAGTGACCATTGCAGGTGCCAACTTTAGCTCAGGTGTCTGCGTCGGAGTTGCCGGGTGGGGGAGTGCGGTGGTGGCTTTTTACTTTTATGATTCCGTAGGTGCGGCCAGTGGCTTCCTTAATTATATGTTTCAGTAATGGGGCCAATGGTAGGGGCTTCCCGTTCACAGACACAAAACCACAGGTTTCCAAAAGGAAAGGAATTCTGTGAGGCTGTTACAGATATACATGCTGTCCGGTGTATGTCAGTAGGCATTGGGAATGATTCAGGCTGGGCGACAACATAGGCTATGGCTGCGAGTTCGGCAGCCTGGGCTCCCTGATGGCCGGGTAGTTTGAGGGCTACTATTTCTGACACGAATGTGGAACGTCATTTGTGATTTTCACAAGAACCCTTTCGGCACGGTGGCAGTGACGGACATTTCCTCGCAATAATTCAAAAATACAGGTTCGCAATTAATCTGGGAGGCGAAAACACATTCAAGCATTTTGGAAAGGAGTAGGTAATTGAAATCTTTTACCAAGGCAGATACGTTAGCAGTTGATACCTAATTTGGATTCAACTAGTGTTTTGTTTAATTAATGTAATTAATTGTGGAATTGGTCTTAATGCATTGTTCACAGCTGCGAAAATCTGCAGCTAAAATTTGGATTGCACTTGATCAACAGATCATCAAGAGGAACAGATCAATCATTTCTCAATTTCAATTTGATGATTAATACACAAACAACAATAGACTGGTTAATTGGTGAATATTGGCAACATTGACAGGGATAAAATAATGTTGATCGTCATAATTGTGTTTGATAATGAAGCGACATTAAGCATAAATATACACATAGTAACACCGATAAGCATAGCAATCAGAATAAACATTGATTTAATTGTTTCATTTGGTTTGAAAAATACGGCACTTGTTAGTAATGTTACCTGTTATTGGTAAATTGGATTGGATAACTAATACCTGGTATATTAGTTTGTAATTACTGTAAATTTGTGATTGGCAGCCGAAAGTAGGGGAAATGAAGGTTCTCATTTTGTAATTTTGATTGCATATCCAACACATTGCGAAAAATTTTGTGCAACTGGAGAAGGGATTCAATGCAGACGAATCTTAAGTATCAAATTAATAGTTTGATAACAATTAAAATATTCATTGTTAATTTAGTTTGACGATGGGTGTATTGTGTAAAACAGGCAATCGCTAATTTTGACACAATATCTTGTGAGATATATCAACATTTTCAATATTTTAAAGTTTGTACTTAGTATTTTTTCTGTGATCACAAAGCGTGAGAATCATTGGTCTTTACAGGGAGAATGTAACCTTTTGTAACAAGGAACAAGTATGTGCTGTGCTTCAGGTTTGGAGGTGACACAGTTACTAGGAGGGCCCGGTTTGTCAGTTGTTTCTGGAAAACCAAGCTGGATAGGCAGAGTTTAGTTTGGATCTAAAAAAAATCTACCATCCAAATACTGGCTCAAGATAAGCAAGAAAAACCTGAATGTTAACATCATTCACACTTGGTAATTGAATAAAAATGAAAATAAAAATATATATCTTGCAATTAAGCAAGCTCATTTTTATTAAATTATACATATATATATATACTGTGACAGAAAGCAAGGTTCCAGGTTCCTCAGGTTCCATAATTTAGATGTTTCTGTAAGAACAGAGAAGATGGTAAAAGAGGGGGGGGGGGTGTGGCATTGTTAATCAAGGAAAGTATTACGGCGGTAGAAAGGACGTTTGAGGACTTGTCTACTGAGGTAGTATGGGCCGAGGTTAGGAACAAGAGAGGAGAGGTCACCCTGTTGGGAGTTGTCTATAGACCTCTGAATAGTTCCAGAGATGTAGAGGAAAGAATTGCAAAGATGATTCTCGACAGGAGCGAGAGTAACAGGGTAGTTGTTATGGGGGACTTTAACTTTCCAAATATTGACTGGAAATACTATAGTTCGAGTACTATAGATGGGTCAGTTTTTGTGCAGTGTGTGCAGGAGGGTTTTCTCACAGAATGTAGACAGGCCAACAAGGGGTGAGGCCACATTGGATTTGGTACTGGGTAATGAACCCGGCCAGGTGTTAGATTTAGATGTAGGTGAGCACTTTGGTGATAGTGATCACAATTCGGTTATGTTTACTTTAGCAATGGACAAGGCAAGAATTATAGCTGGGGGAAAGGCAATTATGATGCTATTCGGCAAGATTTAGGATGTATAGGATGGGGAAGGAAACTGCAGGGCATGGGTACAATCGAAATGTGGAGCTTTTTCAAGGAACAGCTACTGCGTGTCCTTGATAAGTATGTACCTGTCAGGCAGGGAGGAAGTTGTCGAGCAAGGGAACCGTGGTTTACTAAGGAAGTTGAAGCACTTGTCAAGAGGAAGAAGAAGGCTTATGTTAGGATGAGACATGAAGGCTCAGTGAGGGCACTTGAGAGTTACAAGTTAGCCAGGAGGGACCTAAAGGGAGAGTTAAGAAGAGCGAAGAGAGGACACAAAAAGTCGTTGGTGGATAGGATCAAGGAAAAACCTAAGGCTTTCTATAGGTATATCAGGAACAAAAGAATGACTAGAGTAAGATTAGGGCCAATCAAGGATAGTAGTGGAAAGTTGTGTGTGGAATCAGAGGAGATAGGGGAAACGTCAAATGGATATTTTTCGTCAGTGTTTACACTAGAGAAAGACAATGTTGTCGAGGAGAATACTCAGGTTCAGTCGACCAGGCTAGATGGAATTGAGGTTCACAAGGAGGAGGTGTGAGCAATTTTGGAAAGTGTAAAAATAGATAAGTCCCCTGGGCCAGATGGGATTTATCCTAGGATTCTCTGGGAAGCCAGGGAGGAGATTGCAGAGCCTTTGCCCTTGATCTTTATGTCGTCTTTGTCGACAGGAATAGTGCCAGAAGACTGGAGGATAGCAAATGTTGTCCCCTTTTTCAAGAAAGGGAGTCGAGGCAACCCTGGTAATTATAGACCTGTGAGCCTTACTTCGGTTGTGGGTAAAATGTTGGAAAAGGTTATAAGAGATAGGGTTTATAATTTGAGAAGGTGAGCAAACAGGTGGATGAGGGTAAAGCGGTTGATGTGGAATATGGATTTCAGTAAGGCGTTTGATAAGGTTCCACACGGTAGGCTATTGCAGAAAATAAGGAAGTATGGAATTGAAGGTGATTTAGCGGTTTGGATCAGTAATTGGCTAGCTGAAAGAAGAAGGTGGTGGTTGATGGCAAATATTCATCCTGGAGTTCAGTTACTAGTGGTGTACCGCAAGGATCTGTTTTGGGGCCACGGTTGTTTGTCATTTTTATAAATGACCTAGAAGAGGGTGTGGAAGGATGGGTTAGTAAATTTGCAGATGATACGAAGGTCGGTGGAGTTGTGGATAGTGCTGAAGGATGTTATAGGATACAGAGGGACATAGATTTTTTTTTAAATATAAATTTAGAGTATCCAATTCATTTTTTCCAATTAAGGGGCAATTTAGCCTGGCCAATCCACCTACCCTGCACATCTTTGGGTTGTGGGGGCGAAACCCACGCAGACACGGGGAGAACGTGCAACCTCCACACGGACAGTGGCCCAGAGCCGGGATCGAACCTGGGACCTCGACGCCGTGAGGCAGCAGGGCTAACCCACTGCGCCACCGTGCTGCCCTCAGAGGGACATAGATAAGCTGCAGAGCTGGGCTGAGAGGTGGCAGATGGAGTTTAATGCGGAAAAGTGCGAGGTGGTTCACTTTGGATGGAGTAACAGGAATGCAGAGTACTGGGCGAATGGCAAGATTCTTGGTAGTGTAGATGAACAGAGAGATATCGGCATCCAGGTACATAAATCCCTGAAAGTTGCCACCCAGGTTAATAGGGCTGTTAAGAAGGCATATGGTGTGCTAGCCTTTATCAGTAGGGGGATTGAGTTTCGGAGCCACAAGGTCATGCTGCAGCTGTACATAACTCTGCTGCGGCCACTCCTGGAGTGCTGCGTGCAGTTCTGGTCACCACATTATAGGAAGGATGTGGAAGCTTTCGAAAGGGTTCAGAGGAGATTTACAAGGATGTTGCCTGGTATGGAGGGAAGGTCTTACGAGGAAAGTCTCAGGGACTTGAGGTTGTTTTCGTTAGAGGAGAAGGCTGAGAGGTGACTTAATAAAGAGATATAAGATAGTCAGAGGGTTAGATAGGGTGGACAGTGAGAGTCTCTTTCCTCGGATGGTGATGACCAACACGAGGGGACATAGCTTTAAATTGAGGGGTGGTAGATATAGGACAGATATCAGAGGCAGTTTCTTTACTCAGAGAGTAGTAGGGTGTTGAACGCCCTGCCTGCAACAGTAGTTGGCTCGCCACCTTTAAGGGCATTTAAGTGGTCACTGGATAAACATATGGATGAAAATGGAATAGTGTAGGTCAGATAGGCTTCAGATGGTTTCACAGGTCGGCGCAACATCGAGGGCCGAAGGGCCCGTACTGCGCTGTAATGTTCTATGTTCTAAGTATAGAATTATAGCATTTACAATGTAGAACGAGGCCATTCGGGCCATCGAATAAGCACTGAACGTTGGAAAGAGATGCAATTTAAGCCACACTTCCAACCTATCCCCGTAACCCAGTAACCCCACCTAATTTGTATTTGGCCACTAAGGGCAATTTTACATTGCCAATCCACCTAACCTGCACATTTTTGGACTGTGGGAGGAAACCAGAGAACCAGGAGGAAACAGACGCAGACACGGGGAGAAGGTGCAGACTCCGCACAGACAGTGACCCAAGTCGGGAATCGAACCTGGGACCCGAGAGCTGTGAAGAAACTATGCTAACCACTGTGCTACTTTGCTGCACATAATATTGTTACTGTTGAATGTAAACTATTCATTTGTTGCCATTGTGTTTAATTTGAAGTTTGCTGACCATAAAAGTTGTCTGTTCGCCAGTGTTGTCACTCCTGTGGTGTCATTTCCTCACAATATTCCAAGGTAAAAATTTTGGTTTTAGCTCGAGATCTCAACAAATAATTGGGGTTCTGGTCCGATCTCCATACACATCTAACATACAAGTGATGAATTTACACGAGTTGTTAAATTGGACTTGGTTAAGTAAAATGCACTCGATTAATACACTGGGTTTAGCAGCCGATAACCGTGGGCAATGATGATTGTTCATTGTTAATTTTGTATTGATGTCCAAACCAAAGTGTATAAAATTACAGCTAATCATTAAATCTGATGTGATGACCAATATATAGGCAACAAAGTTACAAGTAATCTATAGATCAGACAGGGGAGCAAATAGACAACATAAAACGTTGTTGATAATGACAAAAGAGGTTTTGTTACATGATATACAAGGCAGAATTGACGGGAATTGTTGCAAGTTTGAACATGACAACCAATTGGCAGATTGTAATGTTGCATTAATTGTTCTGCTGACTTTGATAATACGAAGTTTATAAAGAGCAATTTCATATCATGAAAAGTAAAAAATGGAATAAAGTGAAAAGGAATTGTTGTTCAATTGAAGTTAACGAATACATTAGTGGTTAAAATATGTTATTCATCTTGAATTCCTCTTCACAATGAATGCGAAGTCACAACTTTGCAGTTAATTTTTGGCATATTATATAGTATATATTATATAAACTTGGCACAGTGGTATAAGGTTGCGGATAATTAGCACATTTAACAGAGTAAAAATTGCACAAGGAAACAGAGTACCAGTTAATTGTTAAATTGAAAATTAAAACAATTATGTTTTGTATGCTCTTATCGGGAATCATAAAGAGATATTGTTAATCAAAAAATAGGTAAAGTAAAACTGGGAACATTTTTGGTTCCTTTATCTAAGGAAAGCTATATTTGCATTGGCGTCATTCCAGAAAGATTCATTATTTGGTTCCTTGTAAGGATTTTCTGATGGGAGGTTAAATCGGTTCGTCCCAAACTCATCGGAGATGAAAAGAATTAGAGGTGGCCATATTGAGACATATGAAATGAAATGAAAATCACTTATTGTCACGAGTAGGCTTCAATGAAGTTACTGTGAAAAGCCTCTAGTCACCACATTCCGGCACCTGTCCGGGGAGGCTGGTACGGGAATCGAACCGTGCTGCTGGCCTGCTTAGTCAGCTTTAAAAGCCAGCGATTTAGCCTAGTGAGCTAAACCAGTCCCTGGGATGACAGTTTGAGGGTGACAAGCGGGGACAAGGTCTGCAATGCGAACAGCGTCACCGTGTAGCCCATTCGATCTGGTTGGGTAGGGGAGCATGCAGCAGGCTAACAGTCTGATTTTCACTGCAGATAAAGATGTTTGCAATTCAACCAGGGATTATGGCCGACATCCTCGTTGCCGCAGCACAGATACTATACGAGCTGGATTTGCTCGAGGGGGGCCCTGCAGGAGCGGAGTCTGCCCCAGAGGAACACGAGCCAGCCGGATGGGGATCCGGCCGCCCAACTGGCCGAGGTGGAGAAGGTGGCAAGAAGGCAAGAATGCACCGCATCAGGCCTCGTGTGTACCTGCAAGCACCTGTCATTCTAGCACCTACCGAACCGGCTATGCTGCCATGGCTCAGGCTGAACAGGGGGACAGTGACCATATCCGCCAGATGAACTTTCACTATCGGGGTATGGGGAAGGACACCCACTCCTGTTGACCGTCAAGGTTATATTTTATGCCACAGGGTCCTTCGCGGTGTCAGGAGGGGACCTGTCTGCAAACTCATAGACATCGGAGCACAGGTGTATATGTGCCATCACGAAGGCTGAGTGCCCAGTCGACACAATATATCAAATTCAATTTGGACTCAGCCCACAACAATTCCTGGACAGATGGATTCGCCACCATCACCAAGATGCCGCCAATCCAGGGGGTGATCGATGGGATGTATGTCTCCTTATGAGCTCCCGCCCATGACAGTCCTGACAAAAATCGAATCAACTCGATGAACGTGCAGCCAGTGTGTGACCAACAGATGAACATCATGCACGTCTGTGCCGGCGACTTGGGCAGTGTGCTTGACTCTGTCATCCTGGCAGAGTCGAGGTACCTGACCTCTTTGAGGCGCACCCCCAGTTGAGGCTCCTTGGCAATAGGGGTTATCCACTTCTTTCGTGGCTGATGCTGCTGATTAGGCCAGACATCAACATGGATACCTGTTGCAATGACGCCCATGCTACGACCAGGGTTGTGATCGAGCGGTGCTTCCCATCCTGTAGATGCAGTTCAGGTCTCTGGACCACTCTGGAGGGGCTCTCCAGTTTTGCGCTAGGGGAGTCTTGCACTTTGTGGTGGCCTGCTGCATCCTCCACAACATCACACAGCAAAGTGGCGACGTGCCAGGCCTCATCCAAGGGAGAGGGGGCAGGGATGAACAAGGCATGGGCCTGAGCAGGAGCAGGTGGACGCACAATATATGTGGCAGAGCCAAAACGCATAAGATGTCCAGGTTCACCATCTAGAGAACCTAGTCAGCGGTACAGACACCCCATTCCATCCAAACTCTCCAGCCCAGCCAACGACCTCCCTCTCATTAATACCCTCCCTGCCCCACAACCCCTATCCCCCCCCCCCCTCCGTCTTGCAGCTCCCTCCGTGATTCCTACCTGCATCACGATGTGTTGCGAGCCCTGGGTTGGCAGGAATGGCAGGTCTGGTCTATGGAATGGAGGATGATGACCCACTCTGCGATGCGTTCTACTGCTCCACATCATGTGGCAACATCAGACAGATCTCACGGTAGCACTCTCCACCGTCCATCTGAGTGATACCTTCATTCAAACTGTGTGGTAGATTGCAGTGGGGATGGTGCGCTGGGAGGTTGGGTGGGGGGGGGGGGCGGTGGCGGGTGAGGTGCAGAGATGGGGTGGGACAACAGAATGGTGATCACTGTCTGAACTGAGGCTGAGCATATTTCTCACCACAAGGAAAAACCCGTGACCCCACACCTAGCGCGCCCTCTACAGCCAGCCCAATCTATCCCTCACCCTTCAGACAGAGTACCAAGACAGGCTGAAATGCTCTGAACATGTGTCTGTTGTACCCTAGCCCTGATCGCTATTCTATGTGCTGCACCTGTGCCAAATTTTGTTTTAATTTTGAATACCCAATTATTTTTTTCCAATTAAGTGGCAATTTAGCGTGGCTAATCCACCTTACCTGCACATCTTTGGGTTGTGTGGGTGAAACCCACAAAGACACGGGGAGAATGTGCAAACTCCACACAGGCAGTTACTCAGGGCTGGGATTGAACCTGTGACCTCGGCACAGTGAGGCAGCAGTGCCATCCAGTGCCGGACCTCTGTCAACTTTACTGGTGTCTTCTTTCCAGTCCTACGGGCCTGAAGACTACAATTAGGTCTTTTTACATGGTACATCGGGAGTGGAGGCGCCCTGCTGTGATTCCGGCCTTGTGACCTGTGGCCTCTTTTGTGGCTCTTTTCTGGGGCGACCGGTTCTGAACGGGCCTGGCTGCCGGTCGGGTGTCCCAAGTGGTGTGGTGCTGCCCGGTCCCCAACAGTCGTGCCAGAGTCAGAAGGCAGGAAGCCCGAATCACTGTGATGATCCGTGACCGCCCCTGTGGGAGTCACCAACACACACCCCATCTCGTCATCCTTCCTCGGGCTGCCTGATAGCCGTGGGCTACTCCATGGGACCAGGGTGCCAGTGGAGCTGACCGCAGAGCTTCCCCTGTCACCTGGTGCTACCAGTCCTGGAGACCCGCTCCCATCCCGACCAGACCGATCTATTCTAGAGGACATGGAGCACAGGAAGTGGACCCTCCCCCTCTGGGAGTGCGCCACATCATGCTGTGACTGCTTATCCTCCTTCTGGGTCTGTTCCATGACAGTACGCGCCCGGAGAATGCCATTGATGATCGCACCCATTGACAGATGTGGCGGGAAGTCACTGTCATTTCTGGACTGGTGATGCAGAGTGTCTTTGGCTGTGGGTCATGGGCTACCATTGCTGTCCTTCTGCTCTTCCTTGCTGCTCTTTAGTTGGTGTTTGGCTTGGATCTGTGGTTTTGCTTCGGGAGGGGGACACCAGAAGGCCCGCCACATCGCTAGGAGATCCTGCAAGATACAAGACCTGCCATTTTATAGTGGCGGGTCTTGTTGGAAGAAGGGGATGAGGTGGTGGGGTTGGTGGCTGTGGGGGTGTGTGGACGTGCTGGAGGAGATAGCGGTGGAGGGAGGGTGTGGGGAAGGTTCATATGGCAACTTGTGCTACCGCAACTCAGCGTGGCCTCACTTGCTCGCCCGATGTGAACCTGCACCTCGGTGACTGCTGTCTCTCCATGCCCACCGGTCAGTTCCCGTGTCTGCTGCTCTGCTGCTGTGGGGCCGCAATGAGGCGGTCCCGCTGCATTCTTTTCTCTCTCCCAGCGGTTGTAGGCCGCCATCTTCTGGGGGGGGGGGGGGGGGGATACCGGAAACACATAGTGTTAGCAGTCGAACGCATGCAGCACGTGAAATGGTGAACCCAGCCATGGCAGCTGTTATTGGTGCTGGCTGGTGGTGCAGAATGGGGATTCGGTCGCCCTCCAGGTCGGGAGGAGGTGTGAGATTACGTGTGTGTGTATCAGTCCACAGTGCTGCCTCCTCACCCTGGTCGCCCTGCTGAGGTCGTGCAGTTTTTTCTTGCACTGCTGGTCGGTGCATAATGCATGATGGTAAGTAGTATCCTCCATACAAACACGGGATACAGGATGGCTCACCTCACCGTCATTGCTTCCAACAGGTTCTTGAGTTCAGCATCAGTAAACCAGCATCTTGTGCCATCGTGTGGAATGATTGTATGTTGTGGGTGGAGTGCTTCCATACGGCTGCAACTTTTCAGCCTCTCGAGTGTCAATCCTGAGTTCAATGAATCGGACACCATTTTTCATTGGAATGCATTGTATTCCATGTGACACTGGTGCTAGTCCATTAATGGTTGATGAATTGGGCTGGGAGTGGCGCCAGTTTTGCTGCCGCAGAAGTCCACCGATTCAGACATGGCATCAGCACTCTATCAGAACCCTACCCCTCATCTAACCCATGGGTGCCTTAGATGGTCTCAGGGCCGGTGGAAGAGCATTATGTGCACCTGGGGACCCTTGACCCTTGCCTTCCATCACCACCCATCATCCCCACACCACCAAATTAGTGTCCGAAAATGAATATTGCACATTTGATTTGATTTGACTTATTGTCACATGTACCGATGTACAGTGAAAAGTATTGTTCTGCAGCCAAAGGAACGTACACAGTACATACATGGTTGACAAAAAAGAATAATCGACCAAGTCCGTTGACAAATGGTACATAGACAAACAGTAATGGGTTGCAGTGCGGAACAAGGAGCCAAACAAAGCAAAGGCAACAGCAAGAGCAGCACAGGGCATCGTGAATAGTGTTCTTACAGAGAACAGATCAGTCCAAGGGAGAGTCGTTGAGGTGTCTATTAGCTGAGGCATAAGCTCTCCTATATCTGGATGCGCAGGTCTTCAGATTTCTGTATCTGCTGCCTGATGGAAGGGTTTGGAAGAAGGCAAAGCCTGGATGGGACGGGTCAGTGATAATGCTGTCTGACTCCCTGAGACAGCGGGAGCTGTAGACAGAATCAATGTGAGGGTTGCAAGCTTCTGTGACGCATTGGGCTGAGTTCACCACACTCTGCAGTTTCTTGTGATCTTGGGCCGAGCAGTTGCCATACCAAGCTGTGACGCAGCCATTTAGGATGTTTTCTGTGTCACACCTGTAGAAGTTTGTGAGAATCGATTCAGTCGTGGCAAATTTATTTAGCTTCCACAGGATGTGTTGGGCTTTATTGACTGTTGCATCAACTTGACTGGACCGGGACAGACTGTTGGTGATAGTTACCCTCAAGAAATTAAATCTATCGTCCATCTCCATTTCGGAGCCATTGATGCAGATGGGTGTGTGTGTTGTGTCACGCTTCCTGAAGTCCATGATCAGTTCCTTGATCTTCCGACATTTAGAAAGAGGTTGTTTTCGGTACACCATGCAACCAAGTGATCTATCTCCTTTCTGCAGTCTAATTCGTCGTTGTTTGAGATACGAGCCACCACAGTCATATCATCTGCAAACTTATAGATTGAGTTGGAATTAAATCTTGCCACACAGTCGTGTGTGTACATGGAGTACAATAGAGGACCGAGCACACATCCTTGCGGGGTCCCGGTGTTGAGGACCATTGTGTAGGAGGTGCCAATCATGACAGATTGTGGTCTGTTGGTGAGGAAGTCAAAGATCCCGCTGCATAGGGAGGGGTCAAGTTCAAGATTGCAGAGTTTGGTTATAAGTCCTGTCGGGATAATGGTGTTGACATATGTACGAATACAAATTCTGAATTTATAATTATAGATTTACTTTTCATGAGGAAGGGGAATATTATTTTACTGACTGCATTCTCATTGTTCTACACTTCTTCCAGGATATGTACTGGAAGAAATACAACTTGTAATGTCCAATGATGCTCACATGAGATAGTGGTATTAAATTCCACAGCAGTTATCTGAAGAGTTTGTGCGCAATGTACGTAACCACTAATTATTTCCACAGAATGACAGAGGTTAAATAAAATAATTTGATCACTACTGTTTCACATTTTGTAATACTCATGTATACTTTCCAATTTGTAAACTTATCACAGAACTAGAATGACTAATACAACGTGAAATATTTGGAAAGACTACAATAGAAGCACGTGGAAATCTATATAATCCTGGCATTATATGTGGATGGATGTTAGTTGATCTAAACATTTCATTCCGACGACTGAAACCTCTGTGTTTACATATGGAACTTCATGAATACTTCATTCAGTTTTTGCTGTCCCAAAATGTCATCTCTCTCTGGGTCCGACCAGTTTGCCTCGTGGTTTAATGGGCCCTGTTACTTCTCTTGTGTTCCCAATAACTGTCAGGAAGGCTCACTCTGTCACTGTGTTGTATGTGGCTTGGTGCGAGGTACCAGGGAATTGTCACTGCATTCTGTGGCTGGAACTGATTTTTGAGCTAATATCGTCTGGCCTCATCGAGAAACTGGTTACAAACTCACGATGAGCAGTCCAGGCACTGCCGCTGGAGACAAATCCATCCACAGATAAAGATACTGTGTCGAGCGGCAACTCAAAGGCTTAAAACATAACTTTTATTTGACAGTGGCAAGCTGCTTTTTTCCCACCTAAATTTTGACTCAACCTTGCAGATTTTTAAAGTAAATGTTTAAGTACATACCCACCACCCTGCAACGACTGAGATTAATCAATCAGCTGCTCATTATGTGCCTGACTGACTCATCGAATGATTTTTCAGCTTCAATTCTGTTGCTGCCCATTGATTTCATAAGCCACAGTCCATGAGCTCACAAATAAACTATTGTTGTCTGACAACGCATCTGAACTTCACTTCTCTAGGAATCTCCTTGCCATTGGAACAAGTCTCTGCTTTGTCCATAAGTATCTTATTATGGTCGGCATTCAGCGACCAGGTCGCGTTAAAAGTCACACACACAGATCTCTTCCACTCGTGAAAATGAAGCTTGAGCTGGAAGGTCAGGTTACGTTTGACAATCTCAACAGTGGCAGACCTAAGCCACATCACCATCATAACTGACGGGAATCAGGGTCCCCAAGGAGACATTTCTGCCCTAAGTGTAACATGGTGTGCACAGGAAAAGGCCGACTGAAAGGACAAAATGGAGCGTGAACGTTTTTCGGGGAGGGCCTTCCAGAAGGCGAAAGATGGATCTTTGAGATGGGCTTCACCATCAAAAATCAGCTTGTCTGGCACCTCAGTCAATCTTTCTCTGGGATAACGGAGCTTACCATCAGCATCGGAATCCTCATAATGAGGAATCATAGTGTCACTGTCATCAGCGCATAGCTACCTGCACTAGAGACAACAGACGAGACGAAGAAAGGATTGTCCATCGACCCTGATAAAACCCGAGCCCGAGATTCAACAGGTAACAAACTGAAAGGACCCGGAGGTTTCAGTAACAGAGACGGAAACATTTTAACCTCCGAAAGGGTGTAATGGGGAAGGAAGGATAAAGGAAAGCTATCTCCCACGGTATCTTCCTCCTGAAAATTTGTCTGGAACAAGCAACTGCGTGTCCCACCAGTAAGAACAGTAAAAAAACAAATTCAGAGCATCTCCCGCAATCCGAACGCTCACTGTCATTATTCGAACAAGAGATCATAGAGATGTCCACGTCACCGGCATCCACCAATCAGCAGGTTGGGGGGAGGGGGAGGCGGGGGCCGGCAGAACCACCAGCAGGATGGTTAGAGTGGAGGGTCCTGCAGTCGTGAGATGGGAAGGGTTTGGGCCGGTCGAGAAATGGGAGGGCGGGGTGGGGGGTTGGTTAAGAGGGATAAGTGGAGCATTGCTATGAGTGCTGTATTACACACTTAATATGCATCGTTTGTGGTCTGCAGAATGGATCCTATTGATATATTTGAAGCTCTATTTGTCGATGTCTACATTGTCCTGAAGCTGGAAGGCATTAAATATTAGATGGGATACATAATGTTAGAGGGGGAGTACAAAGGACAAAGAAAATTACAGAACAGGAACAGGCCCTCCCAGCCTGCGCCGATCCAGATCCTTTATCTATACCTGTTGCCTATTTTCCAAGGTGTACTTTTCTCTGTTCCCCACCCGTTCATGTATCTCTCCAGGTGCATCTTAAATGATGTTTTGTACCCGCCTCTACCACCTCCGCTGGCAAAGTGATCCAGGCACCCATCACCCACGGCGTAAAAAACTTTCCACGGACATCTCCCTTAAACTTTTCCCCTCTCACCTTGAAATCGTGACCCCTTGTAATTGACACTCCCACTCTTGGAAAACGTTTGTTGCTATCCACCCTGTCCATACCTCTCATGATTTTGTAGACCTCAATCAGGTCTCCCCTCAAACTTCATCTTTCCAATGAAAACAATCCTAATGTACTCAACCTTTCTTCATAGCTAGCACCCTCCATATCAGACAACATCCTGGTGAACCTCCTCTGCACCCTCTCTAAAGCATCCACATCCTTCTGGTAATGTGGCGACCAGAATTGCACGCAGTATTCTAAATGTGGCCTAACCAAATTCTGATAGAACTGTAACATGACCTGCCGACGCTTGTACTCAATGCCCCGTCCGATGAAGGCAAGCATGCTGTATGCCTTCTTGACCACTCTATCGGCCTGCGTTGCCAACTTCAGGGTACAATGGACCTGAACTTCCAGATATCTCTGTACATCAATTTCCCCCAGGACTCTTCCATTGACCATATTGTCTGATCTTGAGTTAGATCTTCCAAAATGCATCACCTCGCATTTGCCTGGATTAAACCATCTGACATTTCTCTGCCCAACTCTCCAGTCTATCCATATTTTCCTGCATTCTCTGACAGTCCGCCTCACTTTCTGCAACTCCACCAATCTTAGTATCATCTGCAGACTTGCTCATCAGACCACTTATACCTTCGTCCAGATCATTTATGTACATCACAAACAACAGTGGTCCGAGCACGGATCCCCGTGGAACACCACAAGTCACCTTTCTCCATTTTGAGACACTCCCTTCCACCACTACTCTCTGTCTCCTGTTGCCCAGCCAATTCTTTATCCACTTAGCTAGTACACCATGAATTCCATACAACTTCACTTTTTCCATCAACCTGCCATGGGAAACTTTATCAAATGCTTTACTGAAGTCCATTTATATGACATCTACAGACCTTCCCAGGGAAATACTGAAGGTTTCGAACTCAAGGAATTTTAGGATGAATTTGTTAAGTGGAGTTCTGTCGGCGAAGCTTGATTGAAAGTTTTATGTGGGTGAGAAGTAAGATGCACGTGGCAGTGCGAGTCATATGAATTTTAGCAAGGCTTTAGACAAAACTCCAGATGACATGCCCATAATAACGCAAGGTCCACAACATGTAAGGGGCAGCAGCAAATGGATCCAGAACGTAAAAGGTGACTGGAACCAAGAGTATTGGATGACGGGTGTGAATGGAACCTGCAACCAGCAAAGATTTAGGAAGCTGAGGACTGGGCCCCCTAGTTTTGGTCGTCAGTATCCACGATTTAGACTCAAATAGACTGGTGATCAAGTAGTTTGCAGATTACATAAATATTGGCCGGAGATTTGATAGTGAAGCATCATACACAAACCCAGGTAAATGCTCCGGGTATGCGGGTTCCAATCCACCAGGACAGATTATAAAGTTTGAATTCAATAAAAATATTGAATTTAAAACAAAATGCTCATGTGTGATGATCATGACAATATTGTTCAATAAAAATTCACGTGGTTCGGTAATGTCCCTGATGGATATAAATCTGCTTCGGATGACCTGGCATGACCAACACTGAACTCCAAATGCACAGCCCTGAAATACCCTCCTAACTGGCCGTGCGAGCCAGTCAGTTGACGGGACATCTTGGGATGGACAACAACCTCTCAGGAATGTAATGTGACAATAAGACCGGGGAAGATATAAATGAACTGGTAAGTTGGGTTGAAAAGTGAAAAATGAATTCAGTCCGAAAACAATATAATTTGGGGAGTGCAACAAACAAAGGAATTCCCAATAAATGCTGAGCTGTGTGAAATAACAGGAGGGCATTGGAGTGCAATTCCACAGATACTTAAATGTAGATAAATTGATTAAGAAGGCAGACTATACGCGTTTCTCTGTTGACACAAGTGTAGAATATGAGGGCAGGGAGCTTATACGAAGAGTATGTGCAATTCGAGAAAAAAAGACAGTGTTAGTACTGTGTATAATTCAGATCATAGATGCCAGGAAATATTTGATCTCACTGGGGAAAGTGCAGAGGAGATTTCTAGAGACAGTTCCAGGTCTGGAAAACGTTCTCAGTGCGGAAAGATTGGATGGGTTGGGGTTGGCCAGAAAATGCAGAGGGCTGGTGTAATGGAGGTGGATAACATTATGTGTTATCCACAGAGGACCCAAATCGGCAGTAGAAGCTGGAATTTTGGTAGAGGCAGAAGTCTCAGCACATTTAAAACATAAGGCCACTTGGAGAACTATGACTGGCAGGGTTGGGGGACATCGCTACTTTCCTCTTACCACAGACAAGATGGATCGAATGGCCTCCATTAATGATTTTGTGATATGATATCCTCCCTCTCCAGCTCCGTAATATTATTCTTAATCGTCCCACACCTCCTCCTTAGTCTCCTTCCCTATCTTCCCTGAAACATCTTCAGCCGGGAACATTTTGTGATCTTTTCTGACCTTCTCGGAGACCAGTTTCTGTTACTCCCACACCAATGATCTATAATGATCGAGACGTAAGAGCCATGAGTGAAATCAGGGAAAATTTGACGCACAGTGAAAAATATTAGTACTTCATTTCCACAGCGAATGATGTTAGATCAATTGTTAACGTTGTATCTGATGTTGTGAAATTTCGGAATATAGAAATTTTGATCCTATGTACTTTACGCAACCTGTTTGTTTAGTGATGTGAACAATGCCAGTCTCCCTGGGACCAGTCCCACTCATCAGGGGGTTTAACTTCACAATAAATACGGGCCTAATTTCAATATTATCTCCTGGAACAAGACGACGCGTACCCTCATACAGATGGACCAAATAGCGGGAAAATCGCATGAGAGTTCATCATATGAAAAACCGACAGTTCCATGGGACGTTCAGCTCGGCAGAACACTGGAGAAGATAGAAGAGATATACTATCCTCTCCTCGCTGCTGTCGGGATTTCTTGTAAGTCTGTAAATATTTATTAATTCCATACAATATAACTGTGTGACTATAATTTAATGTAATACCACCTATTCCTAAATTTTGATGCAACTGATAAGATTTCGTATGCAGCTTTAATTCACTGACCACGTTTACCTCTATTATTATTCATTTGCTTTACTAACGACTACATCTAGATTCACTTGACCCTGTTTAAGTTCATTACTGTTTAGATTCACTGTCCGCTCCAACCTTCTATCGCAACATTGAAAATCACTCGGCCCAATTCCAACTGTCAAACGTGTTTATGAGCTGAGCATATTTACCAGACCAGAAATAACTGTTGCTGGGTTCAGTGCAGTGTTTTTTTTTTAAGATCTGCTGCTGATATGGATATTTGTCAAACACTGAGACACGAACAGTAACACCAAATATAATACTCTGAATAAATATCGTGTTCAGTCTGCAATCTGTTCCTTGATTGTCGATTTTTAGGATAGGATTGCAAAGTTCTTGTTTTTTTTAAAATAAATCTTTATTGGTTCACATTTCACTGTCTATCTGATCAAGTCCGAAAGTTTATGTCCCCAGTCATACCATCACCATACTTCAGGAGAGTCGAGTTTTTCACGTTGTGTCCTCGACGTGGGTTAAGAAAGCTTCCGTTCAAAAGAGGAGATCAATTGAAAGAACTGTTTTTTACTTGTTGGACAAGGTTTGATCAGTTGGAACCAATAGCTACTGATATATCCATTGACTGCTTCAAGATCTTCGATTCAATTGGCGGTTCTCTCTCTAACTCGAGATAAATGTACAGAGACCAGGAGCTGGGAGCTGTGCTGATTCATCCCTTGAACCCAGGGTAGTGTATAGAGACAAGAGAAGGAATCCGTGCTTTTTCTTCCCTCTAACCCAGGATAACGATATAGACAAAGGGGTATCAGGCTGTGCGGATTTCTCTCTCTAAACCAGAATAACGGAATAGAGACAGGAGCAGCAGGGACCAGTGAAGTTTGCTCTCTTTAACCCGTGATGACTGCACAGAGAGCAGGAACAGGACCTATGCTGATTCTCCCCTCTAACTCAGGACAACTGTGTATTGGCAGGTGCAGGAACCCGTGCTGTTTGCTACCTCCGGCCCAGGATAACAGAAAAGAGATCATTAGCAGAAACGTATGTTGATTAATCTCACTAAACTAGGATAACTACAGAGATCCGGAAGAGAAGCCTGTGCTTATTCCTCTTAAACCCAGGATAACTATGTAAACAAGAGCAGGAACCTCGCTAATTCCCCTCTCTCATTCAGGATGACTTCATAGAGTAAGGAGCAGGAACATGTGCTTATTCCGTTATCTATGCCAAATAAATGAACAGAAACAGGAGCAGCAGGGTCGTGTGCTGATTTCCCTCTGTCGCCCAGGTAACTTGATAGAGATCAGGAACATGAACCTGTGCAGATTGTTCTTTCTAGCCCATTATAACTGCATCAACATAAATGGCAGGAATCTCTGCTGATTCCTCTCACTAACCCAGGATAGCTGTATAGTGATCAAAAGCAGGAATCTGTGCTGATACCTCGCTCGAAATGTATAGAGATCTGGAGCTGGAACCTGTGCAGATTCCTCTCTAAACCAGGACAACTGTGCAGAGACTGGAGC
The DNA here is from genome assembly GCF_902713615.1 of Scyliorhinus canicula. Lineage (NCBI taxonomy): Eukaryota > Metazoa > Chordata > Chondrichthyes > Carcharhiniformes > Scyliorhinidae > Scyliorhinus > Scyliorhinus canicula. The sequence continues at coordinate 48,827,587 of NC_052158.1, read as the reverse complement.
AGGAATCTGTGCTGATTCCATTCCCCAACCCAGGATAACTGTATAGGAATCAGGAACATAACCTGTGTTTGTTTCCCTCTCTAAACCAGGATAACTGCATAGAGATCAGGTGCAGGAGGAACCTGTGTGGAACCTCCTCTCCAACCCAGAATAACTGTATAGAGATCAGGAGCGGAAGGGACCTGTGATGAAAATCTCAATGTATGTTTGGGCGCAACTGATCTGAAGCATTCAGTAATCCCCATTGTGAATTATGTTTTCTGGTTGTACAAGACTTAATTAAGCTGCGAGAATTGTCAGTTTCAAAGATAAATCCCAAACAATTAGTGACAATTTAAAGAGACAAAAGTAGTGAAATTTCTAAAAGATGTATTTTAAAGTTTCAATTAACAGAGAAAGCAGCAATTTAACCCAACAATCGAACCAACTACTCACAAATGTCTTCAGTTTATCAAGCCGAAGGCCTGGTGGTAACCTCTGATCAGTCAAAATATGGATAACAGGCTAACGCTATGACTGATTCTCCTCTCTGATCCAAAATTATTCTATTGAGATCAGTGGCTGGAAACTGCTGATTCCACTCGCTGACCGAGAATAATTGTGTAGAGACCAGGAGCAGGAACGTGTGCACATTCCTCTCTTTACCCCAGAATAACCGTGAAGCGAACACGTGCAAGAATCTGTGTTGATTCCTGTCTGTAACCTACGATACCTACATGGAGATAAGGAGCAGGTACCTGTGCGTAATCCTCTCTCTGACCAAGGATACCTGTTTAAGAATCAGGAGCAGGAACCTGTGCTAATTCCTCTCTCTCAGTCAGGGTAACTGTATAGAGACGAGGCAAAGGAAGCAGTGCTGATTCCCCTCATTAGCCCCGGATTACTCTATTGAGATCTGGGGCAGGAACCTGTCCTGATTCTTCTCTCTAACCCAGGATAACTGTGCAGACATTAGGAGTTGATTCCTCTCTAACATCGGAACTCACATCATCATTGCTTCTGATTCTTTTCTTAACAAAATTCAGATTACACACAGTGTCTTTCTGTCCATTTTTCTTTCCAATTGATTATTCATCTCGTTTCCAATATCTCCCAGAAAATGGAACATATATTATATTTTACTCAGTTGACAATTTATTATTACTCCTAAAATGAACCATTCTACTACCTGTCGCAGTTTATTCCAGTGTATTCATTTGTTTTTAAGTTGTGTAATTCATTGCTTAGGTTTTGAATAGTTTCACACGAGATCACAATGAGCTGCCACACTGATCGTGAAAAGTTGCATTAATGAATTAAGTCACAAAGATCCACATTTCAACTATAACAAAATGTTGCTTTTGCTCGCAGACTCTGGTGTAATTTTCACATTTATTCCTCGTCAATGCAGTCAATTTAGTGGCAATTGTGATCCTGTCTCGGGGCAAGTGCGGACTCTCGAAATGTGTCACTCATTATCTGGTGGCCATGGCTACGGCTGATCTACTGGTCATTATCGTTGATGTGATATTGAGACGTATACCTATTGTTTATTCGTGGGAGCTACGATTCGTGGAGTACATTCGTGTGTGCAATATCCATGCCATCTTACTTTATGCAGTCACAGACTGTTCAGTTTGGTTCACCGTCCTGTTTACCTTTGATCGATTTGTAGCCATTTGTTGCCAAAATCTGAAAGCCAGATTTTGCAAAGAGAGAACCGCAGTTATAGTGATAGCAGTTGTGAGTGTGCTGAGCTGCCTCAAGAACATTTTCTGGTACTTTATGTATACAAGCGAATATAGGCTCACCAATGACCTCTGGTTTTGCATTGTAACATCAAGTGTTCGTACTTCACTGTTATGGAGAATAATTGAAATACTCCATTATGCTTACAACCCCTCTGGTCCATTTTTCCTGATTCTGGTTTTCAATATTTTAACCGTCAGACACATCGCAGCTGCCAACATTGTCCGTCAAAGACTCAGGGGCCAGCACAGTGAAGAGAAGCAAAACGATCCACAGATGAAGAACCGGAAAAAATCCATCATTGTAATGTTCACCATATCTGGGAATTTTATAGTGTTGTGGACTGTTTATCTCCTTTACTGTGTCGGTTACCAAATGACAGCAATGGGCTCCGTTTCTGTCCTACAATATATGGTAATTGGGAGATTAGGATTCTTATTTCAGCTTCTAAGTTGCTCCACCAACACTTGTGTCTATGCAATGACACAAACTAAATTCAGAGTGGAGTTGAAGATGATGATGAAAGGCCCTTTAGTTGTTTTGTTAAATTACTTGTTGAAATAGGTCGGATGGACGTAATGACGCTGTGACACAAAGCTTGTGTGTGCTGTATTCTCTAAAAGAAGCTACATCTGATACTCACTTCCAAAATTGTTAAAACTATCAGATGTATTTAGAGAGGGAAACAAATTAACAAATGAGTGGACACGTGTATATTTTGGTCAAAACATCGTGAACATAACGACTGTATTCCAGTTAAGGATTGTTCCGAAAGGAATTGGGATACTTCAGTTTTAACATGTCTTCAGAATTTTGGGGAGAAGCTGGAAAGTCGGAGGGATTTTTAGAGTTACAATATTTCCGTCTAATTTGCCCCCACCCGCAGTGGGAGATTCACAGAGTGAGTCACTGGATATACATTTTTAGATTGTGGAGAGAGGTGGGTGAGAGGCAAACTAAGATTATGTTTGGGTATAAAGTTGGTGTTGTCCAGGGTGATGGTCCAGGAGCATTCAGACCGGACAGATGGCGGGAGGATCAGCTTTGAAACTATTGGTGTTGATGCAGGGCGGAGGTTGAGGTCAGAAATCTATGAATGGAACAGCATCTAGAGAGCGGAGCCGAACGACATTGCTTCCATAATGTAAAGGAGAAAGGGCGGATTAGAGAAAGGACGGTCTTTAAATGAGGAAAAAATTGAGTATTTGTTCAAAGTAACGGCATGGTGGAATATGAGAGACTGAACTGTCAGTGTTTGATAACGGTGAAATGTGATCGACTGGTGTGTGTGATGCAGTTTGGAAGGGTTAGATGCCGAGTAGGGAAACGCGTGGACTGGCGAAGGAATCATTCCAATGGGGAAAACGAACATGGATATGTTTGGTGCAGATGCATAAAAGCAAAATACTGCGGATCCTGGAAATGTGAAATAAAAACAGAATTATCTGGTGAAATACAGTAGAGATGGAAGAATCTGTGGCGGGATTAACAGAGTTGAAATTTGGAGTCCATTCTTCTTCTTGGGGTATTTGTGTAGCGGTTGTTGGAGGATGTTGTTGACTATGGAACGATGATGCATTACTCCACGTTCAGATTTGGGGAAATGACTGAGGACACGAGGTTGACGCAGATGTTGTTGCTCCGAAAACTCAGAGAAACAGAATTAAACCCAGAACCGCTGGTCAATCAACCAGTGTCCGCTTAGCAAAACCAGAGGAAAGGAAACTGACTCAGTGAATGGGCAGAGAAATGATTTTCTCTCCCGAAGAGGAGTGGGGAAGACGACTCTGTTCCTGAAATTAACAGAGGATCAATGGGCCGAATGGGGTATTTGGATTCAAGTCAACTGCAACAACAACTGGAGTTTATATAGCCTCTTTCACGTGAATAAACCTCACAAGTCTCTTCACCTGAGAATTACAAACAAATGGCACAGAGAGTAATACATCAGAGACATTAGACAAAAGTGTATTTAAATCAGGAGGTTCTGAGCCAATTTCTAAAGGAGGGCAGAAAGAGAAACTGAATTTTACGAAGGGAATTCCAGAGCTTTGGACGTTTTGCAGCGTAACGCTCAACCACTCTGTGGAGTAATTGAAGAGGGGTCGGGCTAGGGAGGGAATTGAAACAAGACTGAGAATTTCAAAATGTAGGCGTTCATTCCCCGAGAGATACTGTATGTCAGGGAGCACAAGGATGGCTTCCACTGCACTAGGGTGGAAACGGTCACGGGTAGCAGATTATTCCATTATTCGATTATACAAGATTACGTTGGGTAGAATGTGGAATTTCAATCACAAGTGTCTTCGTCTCACTTTTAAACGTGTCTGCGGTTTGTAATGAATCATTTCCAGTATTACTGTCGCTGCAATAAAATCATTCAAGCATGAAGCCTTCTCAATTAAAGTTTTTGGAGTGACTCTTTCTTATTCCTGTTAACAAATTAAATATTTTCGAAATGCTGTTCCTCCAGAGAATGGGGCTGCCATGTTGTGAATATCAAAGTCTCACTTTCCACTCAGATTATTTACTCTGTGATTTTTCACATCTTTCTAACTGTTTCGACTTCTCACATTTTAACCCGTTCTTACACACTATGCTCACATTGTAGTTTGACTCATTTTTTTCATATATTTCAATCTTTTATTTTTCACAGATTTTTCGCATATGTTCACTCTGAAGTTTTCAAGAAATTTCACATTTTCCCCATAAATTCCTGCAACCATTTCCTACATTTCACTCTGAACTATTCCCTATTTAACTTGTTAGTGTTGAATTATTTTCAACTTCCTCTCATTTACTGTCTTTGAAATTTTTGTACTCTTTTTACAAATTGGAAAGATTTTTTCCCATTTTAATTTCCTGATTGTTTCATTGCTGATTCTGATTTTCACTCTATTTATTATTCTGATATTTCACATTTCTCTCACCCTAAACTTAATACACAACTTCCTTTATGAATTAATCATTTTTCCTGTTTGTTATCCGCGTGTTTTCTTGAACTTTTTTCGCACTTCTTACGCTTTGTATTTTGTTCACATTTGAACTATATTTCTGTTTCGAATTATTCTCACATTTTTGATTGTTGAATTTTCTCTCACTGTTCTGCAATGTTCCACTTTTTGAAATGAACACAATTTCAATAGGCACACCTTTCACTCGTTCCAATTTCCATCTGATTTTCACAATTTGTACACGAGGTTCTCATGTTTTAATTTTCAATGCTTCATAGATATTGGTATATTTTTCAATCTTTTATTGATAATTATTCATTTTATGACAATAACAATATTTGGTTTTCACTTTTTTCTCTGTCACATGTTTTACCCTTTGAAATTCAGTAATTGTTCTTAGTACATTTCTTTAGATTTTTCTCTCACTTTTCTCACATTTTCACATATTTTTTGCCGGATATTTCATTTGGAATTGATCGCAATATTTTCCGCATTTTAATTAGTTGAACTATTATGTTTTCACTTTTACGTTTTACACTTCCTGAGTTTACTAACTTTTCTCACATTCACTTTTGCAATCTTTGAATGTTCCTTGTTTTTTTTTAACACTTCACGGATTAGTCCAACTTTTATCAAGATGTTCAGCTTTGGACATATCTCAATTTGAAGGCATCTTCCCCTCTTTGAGAGGGAGGAACAGTGGCGCAGTGGTTATCACTGCTGCCTCTGGATGCCAAGGAAGCGGGATCGATCCCGGCTCTGGGTCACATGCTTGTGTGAAGTTCGTACATTCTCCCTGTGTCTGCGTGGGCTTCGCCTCCACAACCCAAAGATGCACTGGATAGCTTGATTGGCTACGCTAAATTGTACTTAATTGTTAAAAAAAAGAATTGGGCACTTTAAATTTATTAACAAACAAAAACAAACCTTCCACTCTTTGATTTATTATTGTATTCTTCATGTTTTCACTCATTTTAAATCAGATTTTACACCTTACTGTCAAACGTTTACCATTGTAAATTTGCAATCCAATTTGAATATTTCACCTTTTAATTTTTTCATTGTTAGAACGTCTCTCAATGCTTCTCACGTTATGAAATCATTGAACTCTGACCCAGTTTCTTTTATTTTCACTGTTTTTTTCTCACTCTTCTCACATTTTCACCATTACATTTTCTATGTTAATTCCATTTTCACACATTGAAATATCGACACATTTATCTCCTGGCTCTCCATCAGCAGAACCTACTTGTGATCTTCAAGTAGGTGCAGAATACCGTTGAATTAGATTGATTTAATGCTGGAAAACAATTTAAGTGCACTAATTTCCACTCTCTCTCTCTGTCTTTCTCTAATTCCATACCCCTGTATCCCTCCCTTGATTTCGACATGCCACTCCGTGCCTCTCTCTTTATATCCATTCTGCCATGTGTGTCACTCTCTATTTCCACTCTCTCCTGAGTGTCTCTCTTCATTTCTATTTCCCTTTTGCATCTCTAAGGTTTCTATTTCTGCACTGGCCGTGTATTTCTCTACATGCACTCATTACTGGAATTTAAAGGATCATTAATAATAATAATCTTTATTATTGTCATAATCAGGCTTACAGTTACGCTGCAATGAAGTTACTGTGAAATCCCCCTAGTCGCCACATTGTGGTGCCTGTTCGGGTTTACAGATTGTGAATTCAGAATGTCCAATTCACCTGACATGCCCATGTTTTGGGACTTCTGAGAGGAAAAGAGAGCACCCAGAGGAAACCCACACAGACATGGGGAGAACGTGTGGACTCCGCACAGTGACCCAAGCCGGGAATCGAAGCTGCGGCCCTGGTGCTGAAAAACCACTATAAGACCATAAGACATAGGAGTGGAAGTAAGGCCATTCGGCCAATCGAGTCCACTCCGCCATTCAATCATGGCTGATGGGCATTTCAACTCCAGCTACCAGCATTCTCCCCTTAGCCCTTAATTCCTCGCGACATCAAGAATTTATCTATCTCTGCCTTGAAGCCATTTAGCGTCCCGGCCTCCACTGCACTCCGCGGCAATGAATTCCACAGGCCCACCACTCTCTGGCTGAAGAAATGTTTCCGCATTTCTGTTCTGAATTTACCCCCTCTAATTCTAAGGCTGTGCCCATGGGTCCTCGTCTCCTCGCCTAACGGAAACAGTTTCTTTGCGTCCACCCTTTCTAAGCCATGTATTATCTTGTAAGTTTCTAATAGAGCTCCCCTTAACCTTCTAAACTCCAATGAATACAATCCCAGGATCCTCAGCCGTTCATCATATGTTAGACCCGCCATTCCAGGGATCATCCGTGTGAATCTCCGCTGGACACGCTCCAGTGCCAGTATGTCCTTCCTGAAATGTGGGGCCCAAAACTGGACACAGTACTCCAAAGGGGGTCTAACCAGAGCCTTATAAAGGCTCAGTAGCACATCGCTGCTTTTATATTCCAACCCTCTTGAGATAAATGACAACATTGCATTCGCTTTCTTAATCACAGATTCAACCTGCATGTTTACCTTTAGGGAATCCTCGACTAGCACTCCCAGATCCCTTTGTACTTTGGCATTATGAATTTTCTCACCGTTTAGAAAGTAGTCTATGCTTGGATTCTTTTTTCCAAAGTGCAAGACCACATATTTTCTCACGTTGAATTGCATCAGCCATTTCCTGCACCACTCTCCCAAACTGTCTAGATCCTTCTGCAGCCTCCCCACTTCCTCAGCACTACCTGCCTGACCACCTAACTTCGTATCATCGGCAAACTTCGCTAGAATGCCCCCAGTCCCTTCATCCAGATCATTAATATATATGGTGAACAGCTGCGGCCCCAACACTGAACCCTGTGGGACACCGCTGGTCACCGGCTGCCATTCCAAAAAAGAACCTTTTATCCCAACTCTCTGCCTTCTGTCAGAGAGCCAATCCTCAACCCATGCCAGTAGCTCACCTCGAACACCATGGGCCCTCACCTTACTCAGCAGCCTCCTGTGTGGCACCTTATCAAAGGCCTTTTGGAAATCCAGATAGACCACATCCACTGGGTTTCCCTGGTCTAGCCTACTTGTCACCTCCTCAAAGAATTCTAACAGGTTCGTCAGGCACGACCTCCCCTTACTAAATCCATGTTGACTTGTTCTAATCCGACCCTGCTCTTCCAAGAATTTAGAAATCTCATCCTTAACGATCGATTCTAGAATTTTACCAACAGCCGAGGTTAGGCTAATTGGCCTATAATTTTCCATCTTTTGTCTTGATCCTTTCTTGAACAAGGGGGTTACAACAGCGATCTTCCAATCGTCCGGGACTTTCCCTGACTCCAGTGATTTTTGAAAGATCTCAACCAACGCTTCCGCTATTTCTTCAGCCACCTCTCTCAGAACTCTAGGGTGTAGCCCATCGGGGTCAGGAGATTTGTCAATTTTAAGACCTTTTAGCTTTTTTAGCACCATCTCTTTTGTAATGGCAACCATACTCAACTCAGCCCCCTGACCCTCTATAATTTTTTGGATATTACTCATGTCTTCCACTGTGAAGACAGACGCAAAGTACTTATTAAGTTCTCCAGCCATTTCCTCGTCTCCCATCACTAGCCTTCCGGAATCAGTTTGAATTGGCCCAATGTCTACTTTGGCCTGTCGTTTGTTTCTTATGTATTGAAAGAAACTTTTACTATCATTTCTTATATTACTGGCTAGCCTGCCTTCATATTTGATCCTCTCCTTCCTCATTTGTCTCTTTGTTAACCTCTGTTTGTTTTTGTAGCCTTCCCAATCATCTGATTTCCCAGTGCTTTTGGCCACTTTATAGGATCTCTCTTTTTCTTTGATACATTTCCTGACCTTCTTTGTCAGCCATGGCTGTCTAATCCCTCCCCGGATAATCTCTCTTTTCTTGGGGATGAACCTCTGTACAGTGTCCTCAATTATGCATACAAACTCCTGCCATTTTTGCTCTGCTGTCTTCCCCACTAGGGTCTGCTTCCAGTCGATTTTCGCCAGTTCCTCTCTCATGCCCTCGTAATTACCTTTATTTAACTGTAACACCATTACATCCGATTTTGCCTTCTCTCTTTCAAACTGCAGACTGAACTCAACCATATTATGATCGCTGCTTCCTAAGTGTTCCCTTACTTTAAGATCTTTTATAAAGTCTGGTTCATTACATAGCACTAGGTCCAGAATAGCCTGCTCCCTTGTGGGCTCCATGACAAGCTGTTCCAAAAAGCCATCTTGTAAGCATTCCATGAATTCCTTTTCTTTGGATCCACTGGCTACGTTATTTACCCAATCCACCTGCATATTGAAGTCCCCCATGATCACCGTGACCTTGCCTTTCTGACATGCCTTTTCTATTTCCCGGTACATGTTGCGCCCCTGGTCCTGACCACTGTTAGGAGGTCTGTACATAACTCCCATTATGGTTTTTTTGCCTTTGTGGTTCCTCAATTCTACCCATACAGACTCCACATCATCCGACCCTATGTCGTTTAGTGCCATATATTTAATTTTGTTCTTAACTAACAAGGCAACCCCACCCCCTCGGCCCACCTTCCTGTCCTTTCGATAGGTTGTATATCCTTGGATGTTTAACTGCCAGTCCTGAAACCCCTGCAGCCATGTCTCTGTGATGCCTACCTCATCATAATCATTCACGATGATCTGTGCCATTAGTTCGTCTACTTTGTTACAAATGCTACGAGCATTCAGATAAAGTGCCTTAATGCTAACTTTCTTATCATTACAGATATTGGAAGTCCTAAGATGTCAAAAGTTATCCTTCCTTTTTGTTGAATTCCTAGTCTGCCTCAAGCGTAAATCCACCTGCCTACATGTTATCCTCCTGCGTATCTTGGCATTTAACTCCATGCTCCCTGTCGCTTTCACTTTCCCTTCCCCCCAACTCAGAAGTTTAAAGTCCTACTGACCACCCTATTTATCCTCTTCGCTAGAACACTGGTTCCAGATCGGTTCAGGTGGAGACCGTCCCAACGGTACAGATCCCCCCGGTTCCAAAACTGATGCCAATGTCCCATGAAGTGGAATCCCTCTTTCCCTCACCAATCCCTTAGCTACGTGTTTACTTCCCTAATTTTCTTATCCCTATGCCAATTGGCACGTGGCTCGGGTAGTAATCCGGAGATTATGACCCTTGAGGACCTGTATTTCAATTTTCTTCCTAGTGCTTGATAGTCCCCGAACAGGTCCTCCACCCTAGCTTTACCTATGTTGTTAGTCCCAATGTGGACCACAACAACTGGATCATCCCCCTCCCGCTCCAACATCCTTTCAAGCCTGTCAGAGATGTCCCGCACCCTGGCACCGGGCAGGCAACACACCATGTGTGGGAGCTGGCTGTTCCCCTTGTGAATGGCAATGACCACATCTGCAGCAAGTGTTGGTTGCTGGAACAACTCCGGCTCACAGTTGATGATCTGGAATCTGAGCTGCAAACACTGCGGCACATCCGGGAGGGGGAGAGTTACCTGGACACTTTGCTTCAGGAGGCAGTCACACCTGGGAGATTAAGTAATTCACATTCAGTAAGTGATCAGGGACTTCAGAGTGTGACTGTTAGTGAGGCAGGCAGGGGGAACCTGAGTTCAGGAGTGCAGGAGCCTCAGCCCTTGACATTGCCCAACAGGTATGAGACTCTTGCTCCCTGTATGGATGAGGAAAAGGGCTCTGGACAGGATGAGCCAGCTGACCACGGTACCACGGTGCAGAAGGCCATTCAAGAGGTCGGAGAATAGCGGGCGGCGCAAATTTTCACGGCGACACTGGTCCGACGCCCTCCAGCTATTCTCCGAACCCCGCACAACCTCCAAGTCTCCATTCCCGCCAATCGCCTCTAACGCGCCCCCGACACGACCAGAATCGCTAGTTTTTGGCCCCCCGCTATTCTCCGGCCCGGATGGGCCGAAGTCCCGACAGTCATCACGCACTATCTACACGGCGTCAAACACACCTGCTTTTCAAGTTCGTCAACCAGTCGTGCTGGCTGACGACAGCTTCGAGGAGGTGAGCACACCGCTCAGCACACCGCTCAGCGCACCGCTCAGCGCACCGCTCAGCACACCGCTGGAGTCTGGCCACAACGGGGAAGGCATCCCTGAGAACGGTAGGGGGGGTCCAGAGCGGGGGGGAGTGGGGGAGATGGAGGGGGGGGGGAGTGGGGGAGATGGAGGGGGGATTGGGGGAGATGGAGGGGGGAGATGGAGGGGGGAGTGGGGGAGATGAAGGGGGGAGTGGGGGAGATGGAGTGGGGAGTGGGGGAGATGGAGGGGGGAGTGGGGGAGATGGAAGGGGGAGTGGGGGAGATGGAAGGGGGAGTGGGGGAGATGGAGGGGGGAGTGGGGGAGATGGAGGGGGGAGTGGGGGAGACAGAGGGGGGCAGTGGGGGAGACGGAAGGGTGAGATGGAGGGGGGGAGTGGGAGTGGGGGGTGTTAGGGAGAGAGTGAGCGCGTGACCCGTCCAACCCCATAACAAAATGTCTGCCACCATGCCATGGCGTGCCGGTCACAAGGACAAGGCCGCTGTTTGCCCAGAGGCTTACGGTGAGGAGGACATAGTTAACTGCCCGTTGGATGCAGAAAGTGACCAGGTGTTAGGCTGCCCGCGTGTCAGCAGCGCGACCAGGCCACCGGGACACACAGGTATACCGTGGCAGGCAGCTGCCGAGGTGTCGACTAACCTCCGTCTAACATGCCCCGTTTTTCTGACCCCACCACCCTTCTGTAGGTTAGCACAATGTCTGCGATCAGAACGGCTATGTTCTGCGCAGTGGTTGGCGCCGCTGCACTGCATTTGGCGATGCAGCAGCATCCACACCCACAACCCGCAGTGGATGCAGGGCCAGCTGCAGCAGCAGAGGGAAGGGCCGAGGAGTTGCCAGTCGTCGAGCAGCATGGGGAGGAGCAGGAGGAAGAGGAGAGAGTGAGAGTGCAGCCACGGCGCCAGAGGCGACGACCAAGGCCGAGGGTGTACCGTGTCCGGGTCTCTTCCCTAACAATGACGGACATCACCTGCAGGAGAAGACTCCGGCTGAGTAGGCAGACGGTGATACATATCTGCCAACTCCTGTCGCACCTCGCCCCACGTGGAATGGGAGGAGGACACGTGATCCCGGTTGCCATCAAGGTGATGGTCGCTCTTAACTTCTATGCGACCGGCTCCTTCCAGTCTCCGAGCGGGGACCTCTCCGTGATCTCCCAGTCATCGGTGCACAGGTGCATCCGGGATGTGACCGACGCCCTCTATCCCATCGCAGACCTCTACATCACCTTTCCCGACCGGGATACCGATGGTGCAGGGGGCAATCGATTGTGTTCACGTCCCCATGCGCCCGCCTGCTGTGGACAAGGAAGTGTTCACAAACAGGAGGGGGACATACTCCATGAATATCCAGGTGGTATGCGACCCCCACATGAGGATCATGAATGTCTGTGCAAGGTTCCCAGGGAGTGTGCATGACTCCTACATACTGGCGCTTTGTTCATCCCTGCGATGTTTGAGGGATATCCCCCCCGGCTGAGTGGCTGGTTGCTAGGTGACAGGGGTTATCCGCTGAGGTCTTGGCTGATGACACCTATACGGAGGCCTCAGACCAATGCGGAAACACGATACAACGAGGCCCATGCAGCAACCAGGGGTGTGGTGGAGTGTTGCCTTGGCCTCCTGAAGTTGAGATTCAGGTGCCTGGAACGCTCCGGAGGGGCCCTGCAGTACCAGCCCGACAGGGTCGCTCGCATTGTTGTGGTCTGTTGTGCGCTGCACAACATCGCGATGCAGAGGGGAGATGACCTGCTGCAGGAGGCGGAGGGAGAAGCCAGTGGCAGTGGTGCCAGCGCAGAGGAGGAGGAGGAGGAGGAGGAGGAGGAAAGGGAGGAGGAGCAGGAGGAGGAGGAGGAGGAGGCTGGTGGAGTGGCGGGCGCAGCACGCAGACACGACCCAGGTGCTGGTTATGTCCAGGAGGCGCAACGACGGACCCGGCGAGGACGGCGGGCACGCGATGCCTTGGTGGCAGCACAGTTCACGTGTCGCATGTGACGTCCCCGCTGAACACCAAACCACCACCTGCATCGCTAGTCGTGCAGAGGGTCAACACACAACTGCCACCACCACAGCCCCCCCCCCCCCACCCCCTCTCAGTGTACAGTAGTCCACTTTGACATCACCCTCACTGGGTCCAGAAGGTATGGCACAACATTGATGGCTGTGTCAGCGGGTGTGATCCGTGTCATGTGGAATGATGACAGCCCGCTCTGCAAAGAGCTGTGAGCTCAGAATCGTTAGAGAGAGTCTGACCCATGGTATTAGCTGAACCATCCACCTTGGTGGCCGCTGAGTTCGTCATGGACACTCCATCATGTGCCCAGGTGGGCTAGCTGTGGGAGGGGGTGGGGAGGGGCAGGGACTGCACACCCGGCACCGAAGTTTCACCGCTCTTCAACCCCAGCGACACTCTGTCACCATCACGATTCCTGTGGCTGTGGAACAATCACACGGTATTACAAGTAAGGTGGAACAGTGCGTTTAATGTGAACTAACATTTACAGGTGCCCTAGCCCCTACAACTAAACTGTGCCCTTCACCCGTGCCAACTTACTCTGTGTCTCACTTTGTTGCCTTACGGGCCCTACCACCACGTCTACGTATGATACAGCAGGAGTGGAGGAGGACTGCTGCGAATCGCCCCCTTCGACCCGTTTCTCCTTGGCCAAGCGTTTCCTGGGGCGACCCGGCCTTGATGGGCCAGGCTGCTCTGCGGGCATCTCGGGTGACATTGTGCCACCCAGCTCTGCCTGCTGCCCACCCGATGCACCAGGAATGGGACGGGGGGAGGCTGAGAATTCCGGGACGTCCCGTGATGGACTTAATGGGACGGACCCCAAAATCTCCTCCTCCCTCGGGGAGCCCGGTGGCCCCAGGGGCTCACTTTGGGATAGTGGTGCGAGCGGGGTGGTGCCCCGTCGCGCCACCGACACCTGGCGCTGCCAGTCCTGGGGGCCTGCGACGGTATCCACCAGGAACCGAACGTTTGCAGACACGGAGTCCAGAGAGTTAGACATTCCCGCCAGGGACTGTGCGACTTCAACCTGTGTGTGCACGACGCCATCCAGCACATGTATCAGGCGGTTGATGCTCTCGGCGACTGACTGCTGCGACTGGGCCATGACCTGGTGAGACTGGACCAAGGCCCGCAGGGCGCCGGCAATGTCGTTTTGGCTCTGGCACATTGCTGCCTGTGAGAGGGCAACCCTGTCCAGGGCCGAGGATGACGCGTGCACATTAATCCCAACGCCTTGCATAACCTGACCCATTGCCTCCACCGCGGATGCCACGTGTGCAGTGTCGGCCTTGGTCGCTGCCATGAGCGGCACCACTCCCTGCTCATGGACGCTGTTTGACTCCTCTAACAGCGTCTGCAGAGCCAGGAAGACAGCCCCCATCCCGTCATTGTTTCCCTGGGTTTCTTGAGGCATCGGCTGTGCGGGTGGGTTGCGAAACTGCAGGAACTCAGAAAACTTCTGGGAGCCAGCTGCATGTTGGGCCAGGCCAAGCCTCCCCCAATCCGGGCCCTCGTCTGCTCCGCCCTCCACCTGCTGTACCTGCTGAGCTGTGATGTGCGAACCAGACTGTGACCCAGGAGCCTCATCATTAAATAGGCCAGCCGGGGTGAGTGACTCTGGGATGGTGGACGGTGTGGGAGATAGCAGTGCCGCAAGCCCGAGGTCGTCTTGGTTTGACGCCTCCTCTACGGTATTGGCCCGCTGAGAGGCCGCAGGGCGTTCGCAGGCCATTTCTCTCTCTTGTGGTGTCGCCGTCCTCTGGGCGTCCTGCTCCACAGATTCTGTTGGGGAGGATGGGACTCCCCGCTGATCAGGCACCCTCTGTCGTGCGGCCCCGGGTGAGGTGGGGCCAGATGCGTGTCTCCGCCTGGAGGCAGACGGCCCTGGTCGTTCGGCATCACGTCCTAGGGAAGAGAATGAAACGGCTTATTTAGATTCAATCGGTTGGCCGCTGGACAGTCCCAGTGGGCAGGGTGTGAAGGGACAGAGGATGGGGAAGGTGTCCCAGTGGGCAGGGTGTGAAGGGACAGAGGATGGGGGAGGTGTCCAAGTGGGCAGGGTGTGTGAAGGGACAGAGGATGGGGGAGGGGTCCAAGTGGGCAGGGTGTGTGAAGAGACAGAGGATGGGGGAGGTGTCCAAGTGGGCAGGGTGTGTGAAGGGATAGAAGATTGGGGGGGGTTCGTTTGTCATGGAGGGTTGTCTCACTTGTTGCAGCTCCGCCAACCTCGCATAGCGCGACATCCCGGGTGCCAGACCCCCCAACAAGGTCCAGTGCCCTCTGCTCAAAGGTGGTGAGGGGGTGCAGGTTGGGGGAACCCCTCCAGTCTTGTGCCGCTCGGGTGTTGTGAGCGGACTTGGCCTGTTGGGAGAGGGTACATAGGTCGATCATTACAATACGGCAGGTATCAGCAGTCCGTTCAGATACTGGCACAGTTTGGGGTCAAGTTGTCAGAAGACGATTGCATCTCTCCATGTGGGCCAGAGCGCTGGGTCTGTGACAACTTTGTGAACCACCCTCAACTAACTCTGCCCCAATCCCCCTCCACCCCCCCCCCCCCGTGCCAGGGGGGGAGGTTGGTGATTAAGTTAAGGGGGGAGGGATGGTTGTGACCAGGGGGCACCCTCTTGGCACTTACCCTGGCAACCCTGGTGAGGTCGTGCAGCTTTTTTCGGCACTGCTCTGCTGAGCGAGGGGTCTGCCCCACAGCACTGACGGCAGCACCCACCTCACGCCAGGCCTGGCGCACCACGCTGGCAGGTTGGCGATGCCCTCTCCACGGGCAGATGATGCCCCTCCTCTGCTCGACAGCATCGAGCAGCGTCTACACATCTGCATCAACAAAACGAGGTGCAGCTCTCCTGGGCTCCGACATCATGGCCTACAGATTCTGTGCTCGCCCGCGGCTTTTTACGGCGGCGGGCGGCGTCACGTGTGCGTGATCGTATCATCACCGCGTTCCGTCGTCATCGCGCACGTGATTGACGCGGCCGCATTCCTAGCCCATTTCACGGAAGTGAATACGTCGGGAAATGGACCCTTCCCGACCATCGTCAAACGCGCCCGTTTTTGACGCCAACTTCGTGATTTTTCGCGGGTGCGGAGAATCACGCCCCGCGAGTTTGATTGCTCAGCATGGGACAGTGAGTGGAGATAAAGATTTTGGACTGGATTCTCTGGTCGCCGACACATAAATCACATTCGGCGAGTGGCCGGAGAATTCGTGATTCCCACAAATTCAGGGACGGTGGTGCTTTCGTGATGCGCCCCACTCCCCTCTAAAGCGGAGTATTCTTGGAGGACAGCGTGCACCATATCGACAGCCTCAGTCCATTGCCTGAGGTCCGCCACCCGATGATCTGCCCCCAACAGCCTAGTTCTCGACGGTGTGGGACTCAGGAATTCGGCATGGTGGCTGTGGAATCCAGCGCTGCCAAAGTCAGGGGAGGGCTGATGCACTGGCTGGGTGGGGGGGACATTATTCGGGGCTGTGGGCACTGTGGAGGGGGTCGTGAGCTGGTCCATTTGAGCCGGCTGAAGGGGGAGACTATTTAACGGGCTGGTCCATGAGCGGCCGCAGCTATTATGAGGGAGCGGATGCTGCAGGCCACCAGCATGCGCATGCACAGCAACGGACCAAGCTATTCTCCAGGGTGCTAAAGCTGGGTGCTCTACGCTGCCTCTCTGGTATCCAACACCAAAACGGGGAATTGGTGGCCATTTTGCATCAGTTTTTCTGGCGCAAAATGCCACCGTTCCCTCGCCGGTGTGGGGACATAGACCCAGAATCAGAGAATCCCGCCGACTGAGTGTTCCACGTCGTAGGGAATGTGGCCCATCGGGGGCTGAGCATCGGAGGAGGGCCTTTGGTGACGTCCTCAGCTCGTCCTGACATCGTGCGGAGTACTCTGTCAGTACACTGTTTTGAAATTAAAACATCGCAAAAGCGACACCGGCCCCAATTGTGACACAAGTGGGGAATGTCCGACCGATTATGGAATGCGCGGTTTCAGCATCAGTGACTGGACAATCCCAACCAGAATTCCGCCCAGTGTTACGCTTCGCACCGTTGCACGGCCCTTAACAGTACCTGGATCAATGCAGGTACAGCGGCAGTTTTACTGTCGTGAAAGGCCACGAATTCTGTGTGTGCGTCAACGTTTAGTCTCACCAATGGAATTTCCCACAAAAGGTACATTAAAACAAACTTTATTACTGACACAATATTAAAAATGTTAGCATCACTCAGAAAATAACATACGATTACCATTTAAAAATCTTTAACAATACAATAAAAAGAATACTCGTAAGCTCTCACAAGCAAACACATCTCAGGTCACAGTCCACTTTTAAATATAATTAGCATATGCAGACATACTTGCTGAAATGATGTTCTTTGAGACTTTTTTCAGAGATAGGCCTGAACCCTGAGAGAATAATGCAGATATTCTGCCTGGTTTCTTCAGAAACTGTCTTCATAGCTTGACTTCCATGAACCAAACTGGAAAATCTGTCTGGGACCCTGCTAAAATGACTGGTAACCTTGCTTCACTCATGATTAACATCACTTTCATAAGATGAACACAATGTCTGCAACTATCAATTCCCCAGGAAACCCTCTTAATACAAACAAAAACCCAATAGTCCAAGCATTTACGATGTTTTAATTCCACCTCTAGTTCCAACCTAGCTGCTTTTCAAACCAGGCTTCACTTAAAATCATGACTGCACCAGTCACATACGAGCTCATGTTTTTGACCCTGACTGCATACAATATGTCTGAAACTCAGACATTCATCACACCTCCCCTTAAAGAAATGAACGAACAATATAAAAAGATGGCTTAATTGCCAA
Organism: Scyliorhinus canicula; assembly: GCF_902713615.1. Lineage (NCBI taxonomy): Eukaryota > Metazoa > Chordata > Chondrichthyes > Carcharhiniformes > Scyliorhinidae > Scyliorhinus > Scyliorhinus canicula. The sequence goes on along the minus strand of NC_052158.1, from coordinate 48,809,972 downwards.
AAGCCTTACAAATCTAAACTTTACTCATTGCTGAGCACTACCAATACTCTGTAAAATATATATCATATTACATTTAAACATGCAAATTTAAACATGAGAATAGTTGATTTCAGTTGTTCTTTTCCACATTCGACCTTTCTGGTCTTGTCAGATTTTAAAGTCTTAATAAAGTATATTCAATCATATTTCTCTTCCTTCAACATGTGAAAGTTTGGAGTTAATTGTCGTAGCAATGAACTCCATCTAAGCACTCTTGCATTTTGACCCTTAGACTTTACCCAAAAAGTTTAATGGATAATGGTTTGTATATACAATAGCCTTCAATAAGAGGGTTAAACTGTTGCAATGCCAATACTAAGCTCAATATTGCCTTCCCAAAGGCTGAATTTTATTTTCATGAACTTTTAATTTCCGAGGAAAAGTAACCTACCTGCCGACCTAATCGTTCGTCGTCTTCCCTCAATGGTACAGCACAAACACCCGCATCTCTCGTATCAATTGCTACCTTAAAGTGGTTGGCATAATGACCTGTCACCAACACTGGTGCCATGGTTACTTCAGTCTTCAGGTTGCCTTCTGACATTCTGATGTCCATTAAATTTCCTGGCCGGGATTCTCCATTGGCCAATGCGATAGGGAAGAAAATCGGTTCTGATGCCAAAATCATGATGGGATCTGATTTGATGATGAATTGCAATTCTCTGTCACCGTGACAGCAGCATTAATGCATACCAGAACACACATACAGTAAACACCATTTGCATGTCATTAGCAGGCCCGAACCGTATTCTCTTGGGACTCTGCAATTCTCCGCCTCTGATGGGTAAAGTTTCCGATGGCACAGTTTAGTTGTGCTTTTAAAAATCGTGAAACCGGTGTCATCTCAGCTGAGTGAGAGAGAGAAAGCAGGTCGGACCTGGAGAATCACTACTGTCGGCTGTCAGCCTGGACACTGGCTGGGTTATCTAGTCTGGGGCGGCCCTTCCAGGGCCAGATGGGAAGGGGAGGAGGGGGACAAACGATGGAAGAGGATGAGTGAGCGGGGTGACCCCCCATGGGACAGGGCTGGTGTCCAGTCACAAACCGCCATTACCGGCGCCTGCATGCCAGCCATTATGCTGTGCACTGGCCACACACACAAGCCCCTGGTTCAGCAGAGTGACACCGGCTGTATGGGTGCCCAAAAACCCCAGACCCAGACCCCTCACCCACCAAACATCCCCCATCCCTAGCCTGCCAGCCTCACGCCTGCAGATCAGCCATGGAAACGCCCACAGTAACCACTACAGAGGCAATGGAAGCGACAAAGCTTACCGCTGCCCTGTGAAGTGTAATCTGACACCTACGGCGCCTGCCGTCGATGGGCCCTGGGATGCGGGGATGGGGGAGGATCATATGGGCGCAGAGATCGCAGTGACAACCGGGGCCACCGTGCTGGGCACGGGGAACACCATGCTATCATACCGGCCTTTCATCCACTGCAGACAATGGATATTGTAAGTCAACCAGTAATAGCGGCCTTTCTGATAGTCGCCACAGTCCTGGGAGATGCCCTGCGGCTGTACACACGGGAACTGCTTGTGGAGGTGGAGCAGGCTGCAAGAGCGGAACGAGCTGAAGAGGCGCGGGGGACAGGCATCTAGGATGGAGAGCGAGCCACCCACACGCCAAGGAGGAGGAGGTGCCAATGAGGTGCCACATGAGGCCTCGTGTGTACAGACACCGCCTGTCATTCGAGGACCTGTTAGACGGTCATGCCGTCAAAGACAGAGAGACAGTGTGACATATCTTCCAGATAGTGGAACAACTGCGACAGTGGAGGTATGGGGAAGGACACCCACTCCCGTTGGCGTCAACGTGACTGTTGCCCTGAACATTTACACCACGGGGCCCTACCAGGTGCTGAGTGGACACCTATCCGAGATTTTACAGACCTCAGTGCACAGGTGCATCCGTGCTTTAACAGAGGCCCGAAAAGCCCGGGAGGGTCAATACATCCATTTCAGCATGTACAGCAGAGAGTCTGGGGAGCAGGGTTCGCCACCACCGGCAGGATGCCATTGGTTCCAGTGATCAACAGAATGCATAACTCCCGACGAGCACTTGCAAATGACAGCCCGCTATGCACAAAGTGAAAGGGGTTCAACTCGATGAACGTGCAGCTGATATGTGATCATCATCTGTGCATCATACACGTATGCACCCGATACCTGGGCAGTGGACATTGCACACTCATCCCAGGGCACTCGAGGGTTTCTGATAAGTTTGTTACCCCCACCCATCACACTACCCTCCAGGCTGTGGGGTTGGCTCCTCGTTGATAGTGGCTATTCACTGAGGTCATGGCTAATGACACTTATTGCGAGGCCACAGACTGACGCAAGTAGGGGGGGGGGGGTGGGTTAGTGTTGTGTTTGTTTGTATTTTGTATTTTCGGAGGTCTGTGAAGACAGAGCCGTTCGGGGGAATATTTATTTTTGCACTATGTCAATGTTGAATGCCTATTGTCCCTTTTCTGTTTTTGTTATAAAAAATCTACAAATATTTCAATAAAAATATTTAAAAAAAAACAACGCCCATGGAGCGACTACGATCTTGTGTGGAAGGGAAGTTAATGAATTACCAATCTAGAAGCATGCTGGGAATATTGACTATATTTGAACACTGCTTTTGAGCTAAATTAATTAGGTCAGGTAATGTAAACTAAATACTGCTTTACATGTTGTACTGGCCTTACTATGATAATAATCCACCGGGTGGTCCCGGTGGATTGGAAATTAGCAAACGTGACGCCACTGTTTAAAAAAGGAGGTAGGCAGAAAGCAGGAAACTATAGGCCAGTGAGCTTAACTTCGGTAGTAGGGAAGATGCTGGAATCTATCATCAAGGAAGAAATTGCGAGGCATCTGGATAGAAATTGTCCCATTGGGCAGACGCAGCATGGGTTCGTAAAGGGCAGGTCATGCCTAGCTAATTTAGTGGAATTTTTTGAGGATATTACCAGTGTAGTAGATAACGGGGAGCCGATGGATGTGGTATATCTGGATTTCCAGAAAGCCTTTGACAAGGTGCCACACAAAAGGTTGCTGCATAAGATAAAGATGCATGGCATTAAGGGTAAAGTAGTAGCATGGATAGAGGATTGGTTAATTAATAGAAAGCAAAGAGTTGGGATAAATGGGTGTTTCTCTGGTTGGCAATCAGTAGCTAGTGGTGTCCCTCAGGGATCCATGTTGGGCCCACAATTGTTCACAATTTACATAGACGATTTGGAGTTGGGGACCAAGGGCAATGTGTCCAAGTTTGCAGATGACACTAAGATGAGTGGTAAAGCGAAAAGTGCAGAGGATACTGGAAGTCTGCAGAGGGATTTGGATAGGTTAAGTGAATGGGCTAGGGTCTGGCAGATGGAATACAATGTTGACAAATGTGAGGTTATCCATTTCGGTAGGAATAACAGCAAACGGGATTATTATTTAAATGATAAAATATTAAAGCATGCCGCTGTTCAGAAAGACTTGGGTGTGCTAGTGCATGAGTCACAGAAGGTTTGTTTACAAGTGCAACAGGTGATTAAGAAGGCAAATGGAATTTTGTCCTTCATTGCTAGAGGGATGGAGTTTAAGACTAGGGAGGTTATGTTGCAATTGTATAAGGTGTTAGTGCGGCCACACCTGGAGTATTGTGTTCAGTTTTGGTCTCCTTACTTGACAAAGGACGTACTGGCGCTGGAGGGTGTGCAGAGGAGATTCACTGGGTTAATCCCAGAGCTGAAGGGGTTGGATAATGAAGAGAGGTTGAGTAGACTGGGACTGTACTCGTTGGAATTTAGAAGTATGAGGGGGGATCTTATAGAAACATTTAAAATTATGAAGGGAATAGATAGGATAGATGCGGGCAGGTTGTTTCCACTGGCGGGTGAAAGCAGAACTAGGGGACATAGCCTCAAAATAAGGGGAAGTAGATTTAGGACTGAGTTTAGGAGGAGCTTCTTCACCCAAAGGGTTGTGAATCTATGGAATCCCTTGCCCAGTGAAGCAGTTGAGGCTCCTTCATTACATGTTTTTAAGGAAAAGATAGATAGTTTTTTCAAGAATAAAGGGATTAAGGGTTATGGTGTTCGGGCCGGAAAGTGGAGCTGAGTCCACAAAAGATCAGCCATGATCTAATTGAATGGCGGAGCAGGCTCGAGGGGCCAGATGGCCTACTCCTGCTCCTAGTTCTTATGTTCTTATGTTATGTTCTTATGTTCTTTAACCCCTTTTTAATCAGAAATGTATTTATCTCCACCTTTAAACCATTTAATGATTCAATTCCACATAATAATAATCTTTATTATTGTCATAAGTAGGCTTACTTTAACCCTGCAATGGAGTTATTGTGAAAATCCATAGTTGCCACACTCCGATACCTGTCCGGGCACACTGAGGGAGAATTCAGAATGTCCAATTCACCCAACAAGCACATATTTCTGGACTTGTGGGAGGAAACCGGAGCACCCAGAGGAAACCAATGCAGACACAGGGAGAATGTGCAGATTCCACACAGACAGTGACCCAAGTCAGGAATCGAACCAGGGAACCTGGCACTGTGAAGCAACAGTGCTAACCACAGTGAAGATTTTCCCACCGATTTCCATTGACTCCAGTTTTGCTGGAACTCCCTGATGTCATACTTAATCAAATGCTGCTTTGATGTCAAGGGCTGTTACTCTCACGTTACTTCTGGAATTCAGCTCTTTCGACCATGTTTAAACCAAGGCTGTAATGAGTTCAGGTTCTGAGTGACTCTGGCAGAACCCAAACTGAGCTTGTTAAGTAAATCCCGCTTGATGACTCCTTCCATCACTGTGCTGGTGATACAGAGTAGAAGGATAGGGCGTAAATTGGCTGGGTTTGATTTGTCCTGTTTCTTGTGTACACGACATATCTGGGCAATTTTCCACATTGCCGGGTAGATGCCAGTGATGTGGCTGTACTGGAACTGCTTGGCCAGGGTTGTGGCAAGATCTGGAGCACAAGTCTTCAGTACTATTGCCGGAATATTGTAAGGACGCAGCCTTTACAGTATCTAGTGTCTTCAGCTGTTTCTTGATATCATGCGGGGTGAATCAAATTGGCTGAAGACTGACATCTGGGATGCTGTGGGCTTCCGGAGAAGTCTGTGATGGATCATCCACTCGGTACTTCTGGCTGAAGATTATTGCGAATGCTTCAGCCTTATCTTTTGCACAGATGTGCTGCATCATTGAGGATGGAGATATTTGTGGAGTCTCCTCCTCCTGTGAGTTGCTTCATTGTCCGCCAACATTCACAACTGGATGTGGTAGGACTGAAGAGCTTAGATCTGATCAGTTGGTTGTGGGATTGCTTAGATCTGTCTATCACTTGCTGCTTATGTTGTTTGGCATGCAAGTAGTCCTGTGTTGTAGCTTCCCCAGATTGACACCTCATTTTTCAGTATGCCTGGTCTTGCTCCTGGCATGCCCTCCTGCATTCTTCATTGAACCAGGGTTGCTCCCCTGACTTGGTGGAAATGGTAGAGTGGGGGATATGCCAAGTCATGAGGTTACAGTTTGTGACTGAGTACAATTCTGCTGCTGATTGCCCACAGCACCTTATAGATACCCATTCTTAAGTTGCTGGATCTGTCCTGAATCTATCCCATTCAGTATGACAGTAGTACCACATAACACGATGAACGGCATCCTCAATGTGAAGATGGGAATTTGTCTTCACAAGGACTGTATGATGGGTGGACATTCCTGTCATGGACAGATGTATCTGCGGCAAGCAGGTTGGTGAGAATGAGGTCAAGTATGTTTTTCCCTCTTGTTAGTTCCCTTACCACCTGCTGCAGACCCAGTCTAGTTGTTAAGTGCTTTAGGATTCGTCCAGCTCAGTCAGTACCGAGCTATTCTTGGTGGTGGACATTGAAGTTCCTTACCCCGAGTACATTCTGTGTCCTTGCCACCCTCAGTGCTTCCTCCAAGTGCTGTTCAATGTGGAGGAGTACTGATTCAGCATCTGAGGATGACGTTATGTCGTAATCAGCAGGAGGTTACCTTGCCCATGTTTGACCATCGGGTCCAGAGTCGATGTTGAGGACTCCCAGGGCAACTTCTTCCTGACTGTATAATAATCTTTATTGTCACAAGAAGGCTTACATTAACACTGCAATAATGTTACTGAGAAAATCCCCGAGTTGCTGCATTCCGCGCCTGTTCGGGTACACAGAGGGAGAATTCAGAATGTCCAAATGACCTAATACCATGTCTTTCGGCACTTGTTGGAGGAAACCGGAGCACCCGGAGAAACCCCACGCAGACACAGGAGAACGTGCAGACTCGGCACAGACAATTACCCAAACCAGGAATCGAACGTGGGAACCTGGTGCTATGAAACCATAGTGCTAACCACTATGCTACTGTGTTGCCACAAGCCCACAGATGTTAGTCAGCAGGAGTTGCAGGGCTGACAGTGCTGGGTTTGCCGTTATCGTTTCCAGTGCCTAGGTTGATGGCTGGTGCTGGGTGGTCTGTCCAAATTCTTTCCTTTTTCTTACAACAATCGACAATGGGTTTATGGTCATCATTCGACTTCCAGCTCCACATATTTATGGATTTATTTTACACCAACTGCTATGGCAGGATTCGAACCCAGGCCCCAAAGGATTACCCTCGGTCTCTGGATCACCAGTCCAGTGAAAATGCCACTGCGCCACCGCCGACAGAGTAGGTATCATAGAACATACAACAGTACAGCACAGAACAGGCCCTTCGGCCATCGATGTTGTGCCGAGCAATGATCACCCCACTCAAGCCTAACGTATCCACCCTATACCAGTAACTCCACTCCCTCCCCCCCCCTCCCCCCTCCCTCCCTCCCCTCCCCCCCCCTCCCCTCCCCCTTCCCCCCCTCCCCCCTCCCCCCCTCCCCCCTCCCCCCTCCCCCCCTCCCCCCTCCCCCCCTCCCCTCCCCCCCCACTCCCCCCTCCCTCCCCCCCTCCCTCCCCCCCTCCCTCCCTCCCTCCCTTCTCCCTCCCTCCCTCCCTTCTCCCTCCCTCCTTCCCCCCTCCCCCTCCCTCCCTCCCCCCCTCCCCCCCTCCCCCCTTCCCCCTCCCTCCCTCCCTCCCTCCCTCCCTCCTCCCTCCCTCCTCCCTCCCTCCCTCCCTCCCCCCTCCCTCCCTCCCTCCCTCCCTCCCTCCTCCCTCCCTCCCTCCCCTCCCTCCCCCCCTCCCCTCACTCCCCCCCTTCCCTCCATCCCCCCCTTCCCTCCATCCCCCCCCTCCCTCCCCCCCCTCCCTCCCTCCCCCCCAGTAAGTGTCATTTATATAAAATAGCTGGGACTCAGACCCAGTTCCAGAATAAGGGTCATGTATCTAACCTAGGTGGGAATTTGGAATTTTGCGAATCTTCAATGTTCCGATCTATTCCCTTGAAGACTCTGGAATTGGAACTGTCTCGTCCTGGGGATCCCTCACACTCTAACACCATTAATTTCTCCATCACTGATGCCCTGACTGTGAATTTTGCCCCTGATTGAATAATAGTTTTCTAGGGTTCGCCAGTAAATTGACCTCTTCCTCTATTTTAAACACTGAACCAATCATCAGTTCATGAGGGATCACATTGGCTCTGACTGCTCTCCTTTTCCTAATATTGTAAAAGTTTTCTGTGATGATTTTGATCTCAGTCAGAGTTTATTTGTAAGCTCCATTTTTGAGGATTTTCCTCTCTGTTTTGCCACCCTATACAGTTGTGAGCATCTTGCAGACATGTCTCTGTAATGGCTGCCTTGTTGTAGCCCCAAGTTGAATTTGTAGCTGGATCTCATTCAATTTGTTCTTCATACCCTGTCTTTGCATGAATTTAAAAAAAATAATTTAAGAGTACCCAATTATTTTTCTCCCAATTAAGGGGCAATTTAGGGTGGCAAATCCACCTATCCTGCATAGCTTTGGGTTGTGGGGGTGAGATCCACGCAGACACGGGGAGAATTGCAAACTCCATGTGTGTTTGTATCAAGAACACTATTTACACATAAACTGTACCCTGTCCTTCTGCTCTAATGGTTTACTGTTCATCTTCCAGTGACAAATCCACCCGTTTCTGTACACTCACTAACCGGGAAGTCCGGAACTAGGAGACACAGTCTCAGAATAAGGGACAGCTACTGAAGACTGAAACATGGGGAATATCATGTCTGGCAGAGGATTTTTAATCTTTGGAATTCTGAATCCCAGAACGCTGTGGATGTTCAGCTGTTGAGGATATTATTATCTTTGACAGTCTGTCTCTGTGACTGAAGCTGATGCGTCAACTTGCAAATGGTCTTAAACATTTGAATAATTTGCAAGTGTTGCGGCTGATGTGCTGCGTGATTTATCATTGATACCTTGGGTGAGAGAGGCTGTGAGTCAGTTTAAATAATGTGAAGAAAGATCATTCTTTACATCTAATATTGGAAGAAAATTTAGAGGTAACTAATGTAAGAAAAGCTCTGAAATAATTCAAAGATAAATATAAAAATCATGGGAAATTTAATAGCTGGAGAACGAGAAGACACAATTACTAAATAAGAGTTGTGTACATAAGCTAGCTCTGGAACTAGGAAACAGTAGGTAAAGTGTAGTTGGAACATAGGAATTAGGAGCAGAAGAAGGCAATTCAGCCCTTTGAGCCTGCTCTGCCATTCAGTCAGATCATGGCTAATCTCTTCCTGGTCTCAAATCCACCTCCCACCTGTTGTCCATATCCCTTTAACCCGTTTTTAATCAGAAATATATTTATCTCCATCTTTAAACCATTTAATGACTCAATTCCACTGCAACATAATAATCTTTATTATTGTCATAAGTAGGCTTACATTAACACTGCAGTGAAGTTATTGTGAAAATCCCATAGTCGCCACATTCCAATGCCTGTTCGGGTACACTGAGGGAGAATTCAGAATGTCCAATTCACCCAACAAGCACGTATTTCTGGACATGTGGGAGGAAACCGTAGCACCCGGAGGAAAGCCATGCAGACACAGGGAGAATGTGCAGATTCCACACAGACAGTGACCCAAGCCGGGAATCGAACCAGCGACACTGGCGTTGTGAAGCAACAATGCTAAATACTGTGCTGCTGTGGCGCCCAATCATGGGGCAGAGAATACCAATAATGGACTACCCTCTGTGAGGAGTAGTTCCTCCTCATATCAGTTCTGAATCTACTGCCTCTCAAAGAATCTCTGGGTCCTCTTATTCTAGATTCCATGACAAGGCGAAACATTTGGTCCACGTTTCGTTTATGAATCCAATTTAGTATTTTATACACCTCGGTCAGATCCCCTCTCATCCATCTAAACTTCAGCGAGTATAAGCCCAAACTATTTAATCTCTCCGCATACATCAACCCTTTCATCCCCAGATCAATCTGGTGAACCTCCTCTGCACTGCCTCCAATACCACCGCATCCTTCCTCAAATAAGGAGGCCAAAACTGGACACAATACCCCAAATCTGGTTTCACCAACACCCTAAACAATTGCAGCAACACTTCTCTACTTTTATACTCCAGTCCTTTTCAATAAACGTGAACATTCCATTTGTCTTTTTAATTGCGGTATTTTTTGTAGACCACTTTCTGCGGTAGCGAGTAAGAATTGTCGGGTGCCTAATGGCTTTCCTGGCGAGACCGTGATGGGTCACTAACACAATTAGGGATGATACCGTTGCCCCAGATGGTTCATCCTATTTTCCCAAGGGAGTCCGAGGGTCAGCCACAGGTCAGCCAGTACCACCTGGGAGGCAGTGCAGTGACTGTTAGCCCGGGGACTGTTACCAGGTGGACGGCAACCCAGTGCCACAAGAAGCTTAACGAACTCCGCCGGGACGCAAGGGTGAGTTGGCATTGGTCCCCTGATACCAGTTCCGCCTGTCACCCCACCCACACACTGAAGACTCTGCAGTTGGCAATGCACAACGCGCCCCCCCCCCCCGCCCCACCCTAATACCACGCCTTTGTCCCAGAACGCACTGGCACCCACTAGCACATCCCACCCGTTCTCAGCAGTGGTGCCCACACCTGCCATTCCCCGTGATGGATGAAGTACATGGTTTACAATGTCCACTCTGTCCACGCTGGGGAGGTTGGTTCATAACAGATGGGAAAGGATCTAGATGGGCATCAGGTGCCAAACATCGGAGTCCTTCCATCCGACGAGGAACGGGCCCTGGAGTTCATGGGTGGCCGAGGACAGAGCAGACATCAACGTCGAGTATCCACCGGCTCCCACCAGATGACCTGTCACATGTGTGTTGTTCATGCCAGACACAATGCCCTATCATCAAGGAAGAAATTGCGAGGCATCTGGATAGAAATTGTCCCATTGGGCAGACGCAGCATGGGTTCGTAAAAGGCAGGTCGTGCCTAACTAATTTAGTGGAATTTTTTGAGGACATTACCAGTGTAGTAGATAACGGGGAGCCGATGGATGTGGTATATCTGGATTTCCAGAAAGCCTTTGACAAGGTGCCACACAAAAGGTTGCTGCATAAGATAAAGATGCATGGCATTAAGGGTAAAGTAGTAGCATGGATAGAGGATTGGTTAATTAATAGAAAGCAAAGAGTTGGGATAAATGGGTGTTTCTCTGGTTGGCAATCAGTAGCTAGTGGTGTCCCTCAGGGATCCGTGTTGGGCCCACAATTGTTCACAATTTACATAGACGATTTGGAGTTGGGGACCAAGGGCAATGTGTCCAAGTTTGCAGATGACACTAAGATGAGTGGTAAAGCGAAAAGTGCAGAGGATACTGGAAGTCTGCAGAGGGATTTGGATAGGTTAAGTGAATGGGCTCGGGTCTGGCAGATGGAATACAATGTTGACAAATGTGAGGTTATCCATTTTGGTAGGAATAACAGCAAACGGGATTATTATTTAAACGATAAAATATTAAAGCATGCCGCTGTTCAGAGAGACTTGGGTGTGCTAGTGCATGAGTCACAGAAGGTTGGTTTACAAGTGCAACAGGTGATTAAGAAGGCAAATGGAATTTTGTCCTTCATTGCTAGAGGGATGGAGTTTAAGACTAGGGAGGTTATGTTGCAATTGTATAAGGTGTTAGTGCGGCCACACCTGGAGTATTGTGTTCAGTTTTGGTCTCCTTACTTGAGAAAGGACGTACTGGCGCTGGAGGGTGTGCAGAGGAGATTCACTAGGTTAATCCCAGAGCTGAAGGGGTTGGATTATGAGGAGAGGTTGAATAGACTGGGACTGTACTCGTTGGAATTTAGAAGGATGAGGGGGGATCTTATAGAAACATTTAAAATTATGAAGGGAATAGATAGGATAGATGCGGGCAGGTTGTTTCCACTGGCGGGTGACAGCAGAACTAGGGGGCATAGCCTCAAAATAAGGGGAAGTAGATTTAGAACTGAGTTTAGGAGGAACTTCTTCACCCAAAGGGTTGTGAATCTATGGAATTCCTTGCCCAGTGAAGCAGTTGAGGCTCCTTCATTACATGTTTTTAAGGTAAAGATAGATAGTTTTTTGAAGAATAAAGGGATTAAGGGTTATGGTGTTCGGGCCGGAAAGTGGAGCTGAGTCCACAAAAGATCAGCCATGATCTCATTGAATGGCGGAGCAGGCTCGAGGGGCCAGATGGCCTACTCCTGCTCCTAGTTCTTATGTTCTTATGTTCTTATGTTCTTATGTTCCCTCTCTCTGACCACATGTCCATCCTCCTGTAGGTTCTGATGGTGCCGTCCCATCAGGGGTGCCCCCTCCCCCTTCCTTCCAATAGAACACCTCGGAGGAACGCTTTACCAGCGGAGGTGGTAGAGGCGGGCACGATAGCATCATTTAAGAAGCATCTAGGCAGGTATATGAATGGGCGGGAACAGAGGGAAGTAGACCTTGGAAAATAGGAGACAGGTTTAGATAAAGGATCTGGATCGGCGCAGGCTGGGAGGGCTGAAGGGCCTGTTCCTGTGCTGTAATTGTCTTTGCCAGGCACGGGGGACCCTGTACGAACACAGGGACAAGGTTAGCTGTCTGCTGGCTCACCAGCTGAGAAAGCAGGCAGCCGCAAGGGAAATAGCACAGGTCAGGAACAGACGAGCAAATTAGTAGCGGAACCGGACAAGGTCAACAACGCCTTCGAGACCTTCTACCAGGGCCTGGACACCTGGGAGCCCCCAGAAGGGGACTTGGGGATGAAGCAGGTCGTTGATGAACTGGACATGCCTTTTGTGGATGAAGACAGGAAACGACAGGGGCCTGGAAGCACTGCCAGAACTGGGACAGGTCATGGAGAGTATTAGCTCCATGCAGGCGGGGAAGGCGCTGGGACCAGGCGGTTTCCCGGCAGGCTTCCACAAAAGATTTGCGACAACACTCAACACTGCCCCCCCCCCCCCCACCTGCAGGAGATGTTCACAGACATGCTGGCTGGGGGCACACTGCTGCCTACGCTAGCCCAAGCCTCAATCTCGCTGATACCTAAAAAAGACAAAGACCCAACAGAATGTGGTTCCTGCAGACCCATCTCACGACTAAATGCAGATGTAAAACTGCTGGCCAAGATCAGAGCCAAAAGGCTGAAGGATTACGTACCAGAGGTGGTTGCAGAAGACCAGGCGGGCTTTGTCAAGGGTAGACAACTAACTACGAACATCAAGCTCCTGCTGAATGTGATCATGACCCCATCCGGGGAGAGGACACCTGAGGTGATCATCTCGCTGGATGCTGAAATGGCCTCCGACAGAGTCGAATGGAAGTACCTCACAGAGTTATTGGAGTGTTTCAGGCTTGGAACAGGGTTCACCTCCTGGGTAAAGCTCCTATACAACGCTTCCATGGCGAGCGCAAGGGCAGGCACCCGGTATTTCTAGCTGCGCAGAGACACAATGCCAGGATGCCCGTTATCCCCACTGCTGTTTGCCCTTGCAATTGAGCCAATAGCAACCACACTCAGGACAGCAAAGAATTGGAAAGAGATCAGGAGGAGAGAGCACAGACACTCGCTCTATGCGGATGACCTCCTTCTCCATGCCACAGACTCGCAAAACAGCATGGAAGGAATCATGACACACTTGAAAGAGTTTGGAGCCTTCTCGGGCTACAAACTTAACCTGGACAAAAGCGAGATTTTCCCGGTGATCTCGCAAGGGGCAGGGGCAGAGCTGGAGGGGCTGCCATTTAAGTAGGCCCGGCAGTAATTCCGATACCTGGGAATCCAAACCGCTCACAACTGGACAGGGATCTCCAGTGAAACCTGACCAGCCTGACCAGTTAAAATGGACCTGAAGAGATGGAACACACTCCCACTCTCCCTGGTGTGGAGGGTACAGATAATCAAAATAAACGTACTGGCCAGGTTCCTGTTCCGACTTAGATCCATCCCAATCTACATCCCCAAGGACTTTTTCAACTCACTGGATGAACTGATTATGGTGTTTGTATGGGGGTGGGGTGGATGGGGACAAGAATACAAGGATCCCAAAGAGAGTACTGCAGAGATCGAGATCCATGGGGGGCCTAGCTCTCCCAAACCTCCAATATTACTATTGGGCAGTGACCGCAGAGAGAGTAAAGGAATGGATAAAGGAGCCAGATGCTGAGTTGGTGCTCATGGAGGATGGCTCCTGTAGAGGAACCTCCCTCTGGGCCCTCGCCACGGCAGCACTCCCATCCCCACCTAATAAATATTCAACGAGCCCACTGGTGGTAGCAACACTCCAGTCGTGGAACCAACTGTGACAGCATTTTGGGCTAACTGTGATGTCCCATAAAGCCCCCATGTTATAATAATCTCTATTGTCACAGGTCGGCTTACATTAACCCTGCAATGACGTTACTGTGAAAATTCCCTCGTTGCCACGTTCCAGCACTTGTTGGGGTACACGGAGAGAGAATTCAGAATGTCCAAGTGACCTAACAGCACGTCTTTCGGGACTAGTCGGAGGAAACCAGAGAACCTGGAGGAAACCCACGCAGACACGGGGAGAACATGCAGACCTCGCACAGACAGTGACCCAAGCCGGGAATCGAACCTGGGACCCTGGTGCTGTGAAGCCATAGGGCTGACCACTATGCTACGGCGCCAGCCCACAGTGCTACCGTGCATCTGCAACAACCCCAGCTTCAAGCAGATGACCACGGGCGCCTCCATCAACAGGTAGAGACAGGACGAGGGGGGGACACTGACAGTTAGGGATTTTGCACCAACAACAGGTTAACAACACACAAAGAACTGACAGAAATATTCCTTCTGACAGGGCGGGGAGGGGGGGGGGGGGGTTGGAAGAACATAGGTACTAACAATTCAAAGATTTCGTCCAAAAAGAAACAAGAAAGTACCCATGACTACCACGACAGTCACTACTAGAGGACGTGCTAGACGTGGATGTCTTAGGGAAAGGGAACTGTGGTGACTTGTATAGCCGACTGCTAAGAGGGGCCAACAACCACCTGGTGGAGACAAGGAAGAAGTGAGAGGAGGACATGGGGTGTAAAATAGGGTGGGGACTCTGGAGCGCAGCACTGCACAGGGTCAACTCCACCTCCACATGTGCAAGGCTGAGCCTTATGCAGCTAAACTTAACTGGAACCTGAACGAGCAGGTTCTCCCTGGAGGTGGAGGACAGATGCGAACGGTGCCAACGAGGCCCGGCCAACCATGCCCACGTGTTCTGGTCTTGCCCCAGACTTTCTGGGTACTGGACAGCTTCTTTGAGGCAATCTCCAAAGTGGTGGGATGAGGGTTGGGCCATACCCGAAAGTAGCAGTCTATGGGTTATCAGAACAGCCAGATCTCTTTATGGGGAGGAGGGCCGACACCCTTGCCTTTGCTTCCCAAATCGCATGCCGTAGAACTCTGCTCCGCTGGCGGTCAGCAGCACCATCCCAAGCTGCAGACTGGCTGTCCGACCTGTCGGAATCTCTCCAAATGGAGAAAATTAAATTCGTCATCCGAGGGTCGGAAGAATGCTCCCACGAAACATGGGAGCCATTCACTCGGTTCTTCCAAGGCCTGTTTGCAGCCAACAACTCGGAATCCAAAGATCAGGAGGATGTAGCCACAACACAGTAAGGGAGGGAGGAGGAATAAGGAACTCAACCAAGCCCAACAAAGGAACCAGAAGACATGGTGGGGGGTGGGGGAGGGGGTAGGGCAATAACAACCTGAACCAACAGTGGCGAGGATGCTGGACTGAAACCCCAATATTTTAGTTTATTTTTAAGACTGTGCAGAAAGAATGATTTGCTCCAGTAATGATTGCATGAAGAAATAGGGGTGCGATTCTCCGCCCGCGCGCGGCATCGGGAAGGGTGTCGTGAACTCGGCAGAGTTTCACGACAGCATCGGAGACCATTCCTCGCACCCTATTTACCACCCCTCCACCCCCCCCCCCCTCCCCAGGGGGCTAGGAGCAGTGTTGTGAGAAACTTGGATGCGGGGCCTTGACGCTTGCGTCAAAGCGACGCGCCGAGAATGATGTGACGGCGGTGCCTAAGTGACGTTAGCCGCGCATGCGCAGGTTGGCCGGCTCCATCTGGCGCATGCGCGGTTGCTGTCTTCCCCTCCGCTGCCCCGCAAGACGTGGCGGCTTGATCTTGCGGGGCGGCGGAGGGGAAAGAGTGCGTCTCTTGCAGACACCGGCCCGACGATCGGTGGGCACCGATCGTGGGCCAGTCCCCTCCCGAGCACGGCCGTGGTGCTCAATCCCCTCTCCGCCCCCACAGGCCCCAAACTTACCTTTTGCGCTATATTCATGCCGGCAGCGACCAGGTGTGGTGGCCACCGGCATGAACAGGTCGGGAACGTCAGGCCGCTCGGCCCATCTGGGCTGTAGAATCGCTGGTCGCCGTGGAAAACGGCGAGCGGCGTTTCTTCGAGCGGCGTGTCGTGATTCGCCCGGCCCTCGCGAGATTCTCCCAACCGGTGTGGGGAGCGGAGAATTGCGCCCTAGGACTTGGGCATTTTCAAATCAAAACGTTATTCGGGATACAATTTTCACATTTTTAACTTGACACCCAAAAACAAAAGCTTAGAATAACCCCTTAAACACTATCACTCAATTCCCCATAAAACAACAAGAAAAGAAACATACATCTCTGATACTATCTTACTGTGAAGGGAAGGTCGCATCTCATTCACTGGATCAAGTTTTTTGAGGAAGTGACTCAGATGAGTGTGAAGGAAGGGCAGTGGATGTTGACCACAAGGTCGTTCATGGCAGACTGGTCCGAAAAATGAAGTCACATGGGATCAGAGGTGAACTGGCAAGATCGGTACAGAACTGACTCTAGAGAAAAGAGAGGGTAGCGATGTAAGGGTGCTTTTCTGAATGCAGGCCTGTGACAGTGGTATTCCCAGGGATCAGTGCTGTGACCTTTGTTGTTCATAGTATATATAAATGATTTGGAGGAAAATGTAGTTGATCTGATTAGTACTTTATGGACGACACAAAGATCTTTGGAGCTGTGGATGGTGAAAAGGATTATCATAGGATACAGCACGATAAAGATCGGTTGGGTAGAGAAATAGCAGGTGGAGTTTAATGCAGACAAATATTGAGGTAATGCATTTTGGAACGTTTAATACAGGCAGGAAATATACAGTAAGTGGCAGAACACTTTGGAGTATTGACAGGCAGAGAGATTTGGGGGTATAGGTTCATAGATCACTGAGTATAAAAATTGGCAAGTCATACTGCAGCTGTACAAACCTTCGTTAGACCACATTTAGAATGCTGCGTAAAATTCCAGTCGCCACACTACCAGGAGGATGTGGCTGATTTGGAGATGGTACAGGAAGAGATTTATCAGGATGTTTCCTGGCCTGGAGGGTATTAACTATGAAGAGAGGTTGGATAAACTAGAATTCACTGGAACGACAGATGTTGATGGGTGAACTGATAGAGGTTGACATAATTATGAGTGTCATGGACAGTGTGGATAGTCAGATGCTTTTTCCCAGGACGGAAAAGCCATTTACTGGGGACCATAAGTTTAAGATACGAAAGGGAACGTTGAGAGGAGATGTGCAAGGTAAGTTGTTTCGACAGAGGATGATGAATGCCTGGAATGCACTGCCGTAGGAGTTGGTGGAAACTGATCCGATAGCCTTGATTCAGAGTGTAGCCATCTAAGATGGACACTGGGCTACAAAATGGAGAACTGCTAAGGCTGCAGTGAAATACAGTCTTAGTGAGGACAAGCAGCTTGCAGAAGACTGTTTTGCATTCTGCACGTACAGAAACCAGTTTCTAGCCAGGTGCAGAGTTTCAGCCAAAGGTGCAAATGGGAAACAGATCTGCATAGTAATGAGGTGATCCAGATCCAGACCCCGGACAATAGAAACATTTAAGTATCAATGGATACTTTTCCATAGACGCCCAGACAGAATGGCGCCAAAGCAACCAACACAAAGAGCCGTAGGGACCGCCCCAAACATCGAGAAACGACCCTAGGATTGGGGAGTTTGAAAGATATCGATTGGGAAAGACCCAATCGATGAGGGAGCCGCCCCAAGGGGGCCTGAACCTCCTGGGGCCTATAAGAGTAGGTCCCGCACATGGTTCGGTCTGCTTGCTCCGGCCCAGGTCTGCTGTTTTGCTCCGGCCCAGACCTGTTACATCGCATCCTGACTCCAGTTTCATCACCGGCCGTTGAGCCTCAGCCATCGAACTGTAAGTGCCAAAAATACGATCGCTACGTGGTCCAGGCCTTGCTAGATCTTGACAACTTTGCGAATCAGAAAGTTGCAGACCAAGAACGGGACGAAGGCCTTGTTCCCTGACCTTGCCTGTTCCTGTCTAGATAAGTATTTAGTTGTTTAGTATTAGAAGTAAGTTCATCTCTTTAGCGTATGCATGTGTGTTTATTATATTTGTTATAATAAACACCAATCGTTTGGACTTACTAATCGGGGTACGGATTTATTACTTTGAACCTGACCTTGATATACTTGTGACGGTGTCTCAATACGGCACCTGGCGACTCCGAGCATAATTACACATACAGAGCCATAGTAGTGTTAAGCACACGGCCTTTAAACGGATGCGTGTTAATCACACTCCAGTAAAATGAGCAACATTTAGTGGCGACATCCTGATGGGACGCGGTTACAAGTGGCACCCCCACTCCGTCGAGGACCCAGAAATTTGACTTAGAAATCCAATTGAGGAAAAGGAAAAATCATAAGTAATCAAGGTGTTCAAACCAATAAAGATAATTCGGAAGTGTGTTTTGTGCATGCGTACTAACAGGGTTGTAAGGTTAACCTGAGAGCTTTTTTGTTGCGATGAACTGTCGGGAGTTTTTGAGCGGAACATAGCGAAAGCCTTACCCGTCTTGTAAAACATTACCTCAACATCCCCTGTTCCAAATTTAAGAGAGAAAGAGAAAATGGCCATGCAGGCAATGGAACGCCTCATGAACCCAGAACGGTTTGTGGTCGCAGCGACCAGCAGTAGCCGAGTAGGTCAGTGTCCTGTGTGGGAGCTGGAACTCCGCAAGTATCTGCAAGGAAAGGGATGGCCCCTTTGGAACGAATTCTGTTCGAATGAGGAGACAGGTCCCGGAAGTATAGGGCATACTTGGTGGGAGAACCTCTCTCAAATTCATAAAAAGAACTTAAGTAAAGCACGCAAGCCGATGGCAATCATGTCCTGTTTGGCACAGTTGCGAGGCACTGAGGAGGTCGTTCAGACGCTCCGATCAGAGATAGAAGAGAGAAATAGGATGAGCAAAGTTGATGTCAGGGACATAGAAAAGGAAAACATGGAACTAAGAGGGAAGCTGGCAGAGAAGGGTAGAGAGGTGGATGATGCCAAGAGGGCACATCAGTCATGTCTAGCCCATCTGAGCAGTTCCCAGACCAGTATGAAAAAGCCTATCAAGACGTGCAACGTGCCGTCCTGATAAGTGAGGAATCGGAAAAGCAGGTAGAGGCATTGCAGAGGCAATGCTCTGACCTTACGGCAGCGTTAAGAGCACTCCATGCTGCCACCACAGAACAAAGACAAAGCACAGTGGATCATGCCAAGTGTAGGAAGCAGATTGCAGAGCTGCAATCTCTGCTTTCAGTGCAGAATGGGTTCCAAAGTACTTTTGGAACACAGCTAGATGAGGAGAATGCCCCAGACTGGCAGGAATTGAGTGAGACAGCGCAGCGCTATGTTCAAGGAACATGTGCGCCAGCAGCGCAACAGAAAAGGAAAGCATCCCAACACCCCACAGATCAAATAGCTACCGCACCTATGAATCCAGTCACCACCCAAAGGGAAGCGACGACAGAAGGCGCACCCGATATCACCTACACCACCCCCTTAACTGTAACCCAACTCAGGGATGCGTGTGAGAAAATCACTCTGTTTCTCCCCACCGCAGACCCCCACCAATTTTTCGCGAAAGTGAAACAACAGGCTACCATGTACGGCCTGGACGAGAGAGAGCACGTTAAGCTCACGGTTCTGAGCTTAGACCCGTCTCTAGTAGCAGCCCTCCCCGACATGCAGAACGTTGGCGGAGGCACCCAAGAAGAAATGAACACCGCCATTTTAGATGCAATAGGATACAATAGAGGAAACCCAGTCGAAGGACTAAATAAGTGCCGACAAAAGAGGACAGAGCATCCCACAGCATTTGCAGGAAGGCTGTGGATCCATTTCACCGCAGTTTTCGGTGAGTTAGATAGAGCGCATTTGAACCGTGACAATATGGTCAAATGGACGCGCACCATAATCTCCCATGCCACAGATGCAGGACAGATTGCTTGCAATAGCTATGACCCCTCAGAAGAGGCCCATAACTAGAAATGGGTTCTGAAAAGATTGTCCCGCGCTTGGGAACAATCGGTTCAGGGCAAAAGTAAAATAAAGACCCCAGAGGAAGCTCAGGCTGCAGCGGACATTCAAGCAGTAAAAGCGCACCAAAGCCCGCATGGGTAAATGAAGGGAAGAACAGCCCTCCACAGAAGTCGCTCGAATGCTACAACTGTGGCCAATTAGGACATTGGGCTAAGGAATGCAATGCACCCCAAAGATCACAGAGAGGCCAGCAGACAGGCACTCTGAACAGAAATAGAGCAAAGCCTATCCATAGTATAGGAATACAGTCAGGACAGACCAATGTGGATGGAACGGACTGACGGTGTTCGGGCTCCCCCACTTGGGTCTGTGACACTCTTTGGGATCAATCCGGAAGACCGGTAGTCACAGCAAAGGTTAGAGGGAAGCCCATAGAGTTACTTTGGGACAGAGGAGGGTCCCGCACCACAATTAATTCCACCACCACGGCACAGGCAGACACGTGGCCGACCACCTCCACCATCACACTTCGCGGCTTTACAGGACACTCACAGCAGGGACACATTACAGTAGGTCAATCCAGCAATCCAGCAATCCAGCTAGGGAACATCTCTACCAAACACCCCGTCGTTTTAGTAAATCTTCCCCGTACAGCAGAACACATATTGGGAATAGACTTCATGACTGCCCATAGCCTGTTGTTCGGCCCAGTAAACCAGTGTGTCTGGCGAGTGGCAAGGTCAGACAGAGTACCCGCTACTCTCACAGTAGGAGAGTATGCTAATCGGATTAGCGCAGCAGGCGACTATTCTTTCGACCTGACTACACTAAGCACGGACAAACAAGTGAGAGCAGTTTTAAATAAGCACAGGACAGCATTTGCCAGTCACAGGCACGACTGCGGCAGAATGACTGGACAAGTTCAAGTTACCGGACCATACCCCCGACCACAGAAACAGTACAGATTTCCCCTAGAAGCAGAGGGAGAAATAGGGAAAGTAATAGATAGCTTATTGGAGCAAGGTGTACTTAGAACAGTAGCCTCGACCAATAATGCTCCTATTTGGCCAGTGAGAAAGCCCGACAGATCATGGCGTCTGACCATTGATTATCGGGAGCTCAACAAAGTAACCCCAGCAGTAGCCCCCACGGTAGCAACAAGTCCCGAGACTATGCTCAAACAGGGACTCCACTCCAAATATTTCATGGTATTGGACATTAGCAATGGCTTCTGGTCAATCCCATTGGCAAAGGCGTGCCAGTACAAATTTGCCTTCACATTCAAAGGACAGCAGTATACGTGGACATGCCTCCCACAAGGATTCCACAATTCCCCCTCCATTTTCCACCGACAGCTGGCGAATGGTTTAGTAAAATTTTCCCACCCTGAATGTCTGGTATAGTATGTGGACGACCTATTACTGCAAACAGACACAAAGGCAGAGCACATTACGCTTCTGGCCGAGTTCCTGGAACTTTTAACCTCGATCGGATGTAAAGTTAACCCCAGAAAGGCCCAGATATTGGAAAAAAATTGATGTATTTGGGTACAGTCATCACGCACGGCAAACGCGAGATCGAATTCAAAAGGATTGATTTGATTGTCAAATTGCCCCTTCCCCAGAATGTTTCAGCCCTCCGGTCGTTCTTAGGACTGGTTGGGTACTGTCGGAACCATATCGATGGATTCGCGACAAAGGCAACCCCCCTCTCAGACCTCCTTAAGAAAGGAGCCCCATGGGAATGTCTTCCGCAGCATACAGAGGCTGTGGAAGATTTAAAGAAAGCCCTTAGTGCAGCACCCGCACTACAAGTCCCAGACCAACTCTCCCCCTATGCAATAGAGGTAGCGAGCACTGATCTAACCCTCTCGGCCGTACTACTCCACGAACGGCACGAGCAGCTACGACCCGTGGCTTATGCCTCAAGACTTTTAGACCCAGTCGAACAAGAATTCTCAGCCTGCGAGAGGCACCTCCTAGCAGTTTTCTGTGCAGTTCAATACTTTTCCTACATTACCGGACTCAACCCCATCACCATTTTGACCGAGCACACCCCCACACAGTTACTCCTAGACGGTCGACTGAAGGACGGTTCATTTAGCCAGATTAGGGCAGCTAGGTGGACATTACTTTTACAAGGACGGGACAGTACGGTTAAACGGACCCGGACACACACATTTTTAGCCGACAACCTCCAATATCCAGGACAGCCCCATGAATGTGAAATTGTAGCACCCCTACACAACACAGGACCCTTCATAGCGAAGACACCCCCCAGGAAGATAGGGAACCCAAGACAAAGCCCCAAAACACAGACACGTGTGGCCCACTGAAAATATACGTGGACGGTTCATCCACAGTTTTAGATGGTGAGCGTATCACTGGATGCGGCATCTATGTCGAGGACGCGCAGAATCGCGCTTTGGAGGAGATTACATTAAAATTACCAGGTCACTTAGGCGCGCAGGCTGCAGAGCTCGCGGCCATAGCTTACATAGTGGACCACCCCGATTCTTACCCCAGCCCGGCGGACATATATTCGGACAGTCTATATGTCTGCAACAGTTTAACGGATTTTCTACCCCTGTGGAGGACACGAGGTTTTGTCTCCGCAGACGGGAAACCCCTTCCATCAGCCCCTTTACTCCGCCACATCCTAGACAAAGCGAAGGATAGGACCTTTGGAATTATCAAAGTTAGAAGTTACAATAGGTCATCCCCCCCTGGAAATGTAAAAGCTGACGCACTGGCAAAAGCAGGTTCCAGGCGAGGACACTTTTGGACAACCCCCAGCTAGCGCACCAGCTAGCGCCCCTGTGGGTGCAGTTCAAGTCTCACAGATGGACATTAAAGATTTAGCCGAGGCACAAAAGCAGGATAGAGATCACATGGAGATTTTTAAAGGGACTTTTGTGCCACAATACGATAAGTTCAGACACGCTTTGACCACACATGAGGGTGTGATCATCAAGGGCCAGCTTTATGTGGTCCCGCAACGGGATAGAAATCAAATGATTGCCTTGTTCCATGACGGTCATGGACACCAAGGGATCGACCCGACCACGAGGCACCTCAGGCAACTCTGTTGGTGGCCTAATTTAAGGACTGATGTTACCAATTACATCGAGAATTGCCTTATTTGCGCCCAGAATAACCCGGAGAGGTATTCCAAAAAGGCACACCGTCGGCATACTCGACCAGTTAATGGCCCCTGGACAAACCTCCAGATCGACTTTATAGGACCATTACCCCCTTGTAGGAATGGCTATAAATACGTGCTGGTTGTGATTGATACCTTTACCAAATGGGTAGAGGCATTCCCCTCAAGAACCAATACAGCTAAGACAGCTGCGAAGATCCTGACCCACCACATCTTCACGAGATGGGGTTTACCCAGAAGTATAGATTTGGACCAGGGATCTCACTTCACAGGACATGTCATGAAGAACGTCCTGACCATATTCGGTACTAAACAAAATTTTCACATTGCGTATCACCCACAGTCAAGCGGGATTGTAGAGTGCATGAATCGGACCCTAAAATCGACCCTTAGAAAAATGGTTCAGGAAAACAATTCAACATGGGATTCAGTACTCCCATTTGCACTAATGTTTATCCGCAACACGGTTTCAACATCCACAGGATTCACCCCACACACACTCATGACCGGACGCCCTATGAAAGGTACAGAATTCCTTTTAGGACTGGACATGACTAGCCCCGAAGTGACGGCCCTCACGCATGAGAAAGCTGTTAAAGACCGAGTTGAGACTGTGAGGTCTGCACAGATCGCAGCCGCAGATCAACTGGGGAAAACGACGCAAACAAAGCACAGCTTGCATTAATAAGAACGTACACCCCACAGAATTCCAGGTTGGGCAACAGGTAATGCTATCTGTGTATAACCCCAGCAGTTTTTTTGGCACCAAAACTTTCAGGCCCGTATTCAATTTCTCACAAAATTAGCCCCTCAGTTTTCAGGATAAATACCCCAATGGAAAGACTGCGTGGGTTCCATAATTAACCAACTGAAGGCATATGGAACACAGTCTAACCACGCACACCATGTCTTACTGGACGCAGCAGAACATCTCGCCCCGCCCCACTAGAGACACGTTTCCACCATCCCCCTCACAGACCAGTTCATCATCGGACTCGCCCACGACTCCGCCCACTGACTACAGACCACGCCCCGAAACACCCACAAGCTGCCACAGCAGAGACAGCGAAACTGACACTGACTTTGAGGACAGCCACAGCACACAACCCTACAGCCCCCACTGTAGCGACTACGACCCCGACTCCAGTGACCCATGGAAGTCACCTATGTTAAATACCCAGACCCACCACCCGACCCCGATGAACCCGACAATGCCCCTTCAAGTTTAGACCCCACACTTTGGCACAGGGACAATTCATGGAGACTTGTCCGTAATGATGAAAGTGACCCCCGGTCACATAATTCCAAGATTGCATGCCTGATCCACACAAGGGTGTGGGATCCGGGAGAGCAGGACGACACGGTGTCTGACTCCCGATACGGCAACCCCTTTGTGACCCTGTTCACAGAGGCAGAGGAAAAAGTGAGGTGTCCAGATGATGTAAAATAGGAACCGCTTGAGGGAAGCGATATCCTTTCTGATGGAACCTGCACGTATGTTTTGTTTGTAAGTTTGCGTTTGTTTGTCTTTTAATGTTAATGGTTCAGTTGGAGGTTGGCCAACTTCTTTTCAGCTGAAAAGATTGTGACCACCTCACATGATGGCTAAAATGTCTGGAGCCCAGCTCAACTTTTCACAAGGAGCATCTTGGCTCCTTCCTTATTTTAGGTGCCCCTCTATTCGGTGAATAGAGGCTGCAACCCCACGGTTAACACATTCTTGCCCGTTCATTCCAGGTTACTCAGGCAGTGAGAAACGGCACTGAGGACACGCCCTGTCTGAGAACCCCCCTTTGGTCAGCCAAGCTCGGGTATGGCACAGCACGTCCTACCGGGGATTCCATCCAAATCTTACCCGTAGCGGCCCATACGCAACCCATTCAACCTTTTTGTTCCAAACTTTGTTTCATTTTTCGTTAGGTAGCCCTTAGGCCGCCATCCCACATGCTATTTACATCCAGGAACATTCGGATGGTAAATTGGCAAAGCCTGCGAGACGGCTCGCAGGAGGAAAGTTGTTAGGTGTATATCTGCTCCTAAATTCGCATTTGAAAAAAATAATGAGGGGAGTCACAGGGTGTGACGTGGCCAGTCATTTAAGGGTCAATTGGAATGAGAGGACAGATACACTAACAAGTACGGATATTAAACTGTGTATTGACAGATACTGTGCTTGATCCCACAGCTTTCGAAAGACGAAAGAGGGTTCACGGCAAGGATCGGCCATACAGAAGGAAGAGGACAAAGAGAACGAAGAGAAGACTATGATGGAAGCCTACCTATTACAATTAAATGTTGTATTTGTATATGTGGAAGCAAGTCACGTTTCCCCCACAACCCCCGCTGTTAATGTTTCCCTCACACCAACTCACCCGTGCTCAGCTCTGATCAGCGAAGTTCAGACCTGGTGCACAAAATTCATGACATGGTACTCAATGTCGTATGTGATTGAATCACTGTTGGTGATTGCAATTCTCTGCATCATAGTACAGACCCTCAGGTTGAGGAAATGGAAAAGGAGAGCCTCCCGTTCCTACCCCTCAACCATTTACGGAGTTCAATCCCCTATTTTCGGTTTTCACCAATCCCCCCAACCCCTTGATGCCAAGGAATGAATAAAGCAATATCTGAATAAAGAAGACACTAATGTATTATATTGTTCTGAACTCGACTGCCGAGTCAGAAAGTGATATGTAATGTGGTGTGAATGGATAAGGTTTTTAGACTGTAATAAAATGTTTAAATGAGATAAGGATAGTAGTAGCGATAGGTAGAGGTTCCCGGTTATTGGTAATGGATGTCCCCTTTGACATAGCGCCAAGTAGAAATGTGAGATAAAATTTTCTTGCCATAGTTAAAGACAGCGTAGACGCCCAGGAACTTGCTAAGGTCAGGGAACCAAAAGAGGGCACCCAAAGGCACCCGAAGAAACATGCATAGGTGATCCTTCACAATTCCTTGTGAGGATCACAAGGAGGGAATGTAGCCATCTAAGATGGACACTGGGCTACAAAATGGAGAACTGCTAAGGCTGCAGGGAAATACAGTCTTAGTGAGGACAAGCAGCTTGCAGAAGACTGTTTTGCATTCTGCACGTACAGAAACCAGTTTCTAGCCAGGTGCAGAGTTTTAGCCAAAGGTGCAAATGGGAAACAGATCTGCATAGTAATGAGGTGATCCAGATCCAGACCCCGGACAATAGAAACATTTAAGTATCGATGGATACTTTTCCATAGATGCCCAGACAGAATGGCGCCAAAGCAACCAACACAAAGAGCCGTAGGGACTGCCCCACACATCGCGGAACGACCCTAGGATTGGGGAGTTTGAAAGATATCGATTGGGAAAGACCCAATTGATGAGGGAGCCGCCCACAAGGGGGCCTGAACCTCCTGGGACCTATAAGAGTAGGTCCCTCACACGGTTCGGTCTGCTTGCTCCGGCCCAGGTCTGTTGTTTTGCTCTGGCCCAGACCTGTTACATCGCATCCTGACTCCAGTTTCATCACCGGCCGTTGAGCCTCAGCCATCGAACTGTAAGTGCCAAAACAACGATCGCTACGTGATCCAGGCCTTGCTAGATCTTGACAACTTTGCGAATCAGAAAGTTGCAGACCAAGAACGGGACGAAGGCCTTGTTCCCTGACCTTGCCTGTTCCTGTCTAGATAAGTATTTAGTTGTTTAGTATTAGAAGTAAGTTAGTCTCTTTAGCGTATGCATGTGTGTTTATTATATTTGTTATAATAAACACCAATCGTTTGGACTTACTAATCGGTGTACGGATTTATTGCTTTGAACCTGACCTTGATATACTTGTGACGGTGTCTCAATACGGCACCTGGCGACTCCGAGCATAATTACACATACAGAGCCATAGTAGTGTTAAGCACACGGCCTTTAAATGGAGGCGTGTTAATCACACTCCAGTAAAACGAGCAACAAGTGGCATAGTGACAAATACATGAAGAGGATGGGAAAAGAGGGATAGGGACTCCGGAAGTGCAGAAGGGTTTTCGTTCAGACAGGCATCATGATCGGCATGGCGGGCCAAATGGCCTGTTCCAGTGCTCTACTGTTCTTAGTTCTTTGTGGGGGTATTGTGGACTCAGCATCAGGTAGGTCAGAATTCAATTCCTCTCACGAAAGCTTCCTCCAAAAACCGCATTTCTAAAGCTTTCAAAATTGTGCCTCTGCATTCTTTGGCTCCACCAGCAATTACCAAATTTCCCCAACTAAAATCAAATTAAGGCTTGTCAAAGACATTAACTCCCAGGACTTTGCAGTGAAACCTCAGTCCATTAGTCCAGACTCAAAAACACAGCCAAGGGAGAGAGTGCGTCTCTACAGGCCTGGGATCAGATGGAGGGAGGGTGTCCTGCACAGGCCAGGGAGTGGGAGGGAGGGAGTCTGCACAGGTGTAGGAGTGGGAGGGAGGGAGTAAATCAGTGCAGGCCAGGGAGAGGGAGGAGGGAGGGGATTCCTGTACAGGGTAGGGAGTGGGGAGGGAGCGAGTAAGTTTGTACAGGTAGGGAGTGGGAGGGAGCGAGTGAATCTGTGGCAGGCAGGGTGTGGGAGGAGGGAGGGAGTCTGTACAGGGTAGGGAGTGGGAGGTGGCGAGTAAGTTTGTACAGGTAGGGAGTGGGGGGAGGCGATGGTGAGTCTGTACAGGGTAGGGAATGGGAGGGAGGGAGGGAGTCTGTGCAGGGCAGGGAGTGGGAGGGAGGGAGTGAGTCTGTACAGGCCAGAGGATGTGAGGGGAGTCTGCACAGGCCAGGGAGTGAGAGGGAGTGAGTGTGTGCAAGCCAGGGGAGTGGGAGGGAGGGTGTCAGTAGAGGCCAGAGAGTGAGAGGGGGAGGGTGTTTGTACAGGCAAGAAAGTGAGGGAGTCTGCAAAGGCCAGGGAGTGGGCAATAGGGAGGGATCTCTCTGATTTTATTGAATACAGAACTTACCTTGCTGTGTGGTCCCAGAGCAGTTCCATTGACAGACGCTGCTTCATGTTTTCTCGTATGCGGAACCCGCATTTAATTCATTCTTCATATTTTGTTTACTTTCAAAGGACAGCAGTGCCAGAGCTGGGACAATTCATGGTGGAAGTGTCCTGACTGATTGGGATGATGTGAAACGTATTGTCGCGATGGCAGAACTGTCACTAAATGGGCTGTCTGGATCGATAATGTGGTGGAGAGGGGGTAAAAATAATAGGGGAGCAGGAGATTGGCATCACAGATCTATTGATGGATTCCCTCCAGCCTGAGCTCTCCACATTCTCACTGAATGAAAGCTTCATCCCTGGGAAACAGCCTCTGTTTGATCGCTTCACACCCCTGACCCTGTATTACTGCTGTCTGAATAATGTGGTGTCATAAGAAATAAAAGTTACTGCATTGATCACGGCTTCATGTGCCTGTCTTGTTCTCTTTAGGATCAGACATAATTTAAACAAGGTTGCGTGGGGTTGGAATGAGGTTGGGATAGATGTGCCAATTCCAGGAAAAGGGAAGTGGAGGTCAGTGCAGGGAAAGACTGAAAGTTCTGTTATGGGAGTGTCCCCTTTAAGAAATGTGTGTTTTTGAAATAGCTTCATTAAAGCCCCTGACCCTGGCCCACCACCCGACGATCGGGATAACCCCGAAGCAGCTCCAATCTCGACACAAGATTCTGGCACCGAGACAATTCGTTCAGGCTCATCCGGAATGATGAGATGGACCCCATTTGCCCCAAGCACCTTTAGCACGACTACTCCAGTCAAGAGTATGGCAGGCCGGGAGAGAGATCATGACATAGAGGTCTGACTCCCACCAAACAAATCCCTTTGCGACTGTTCACTATAGAGCAATGAGGTGTCCAGATGATGGTAAAAAGGAACCGATGGAG
This sequence comes from Scyliorhinus canicula, assembly GCF_902713615.1. Classification (NCBI taxonomy): domain Eukaryota; kingdom Metazoa; phylum Chordata; class Chondrichthyes; order Carcharhiniformes; family Scyliorhinidae; genus Scyliorhinus; species Scyliorhinus canicula. The sequence goes on along the minus strand of NC_052158.1, from coordinate 48,781,129 downwards.
AGATTACGGTGTCCTTCCTGATGGAACCTGCTCCATGTTTGTAATGTATGTTTGTTTGTTACTGTGACTGTTAAATGGTGTTTGTTCATTCAAAGTTTCCCACGCCACATCTTGATGCAGTCAGAACTACCCTTCTGACGCCCAATGGCTGTTAGAGGAACTAGTTTGTCGGCAGACATGCAATCATAACTGGCTCTTCTGCTTTGAGGGTAGAAGTTAGCAACAAATGCAACCCCACAACGACCACAAATTCTTCCCATTCTTGTCGGTTGCTCAGGCAGTGGAGAACGGCACTGGTCCCCGACCTGCCTCAAGGAACCCCCCCCCCCCCTCCCTTATGGTCAGCTACGCTCCGTGTAGAGCACATATGGCACTGGTCCACCGTCCTACCTGGAGATTCCACCCATTCTTACCCGCCGCGGCCCATATGCACACCATTTTGGCACTTTTAGTTCAAAACTATTTTCTTTGTTTATGGCGACCCTGAGGTTGCTTCCAGATGCTATTACATCCTCAAACACTGGGATGGTAGATGGCACAGGCTGTGAGAATGCTCACACTGTGTCAGTAATTTTCTCGGATATCTTGTCCCAAATATATGGTTAAAAAAAAATGAGGGAGTCACAGTTGGTGACCAATTATAAAGAGTAATTGGCATAAAGGACAGACAGATGAGACCTAAAACAAGATAATAACAGAAATTATGCTTGTGTCCATAGAACACCAGAACCACAGACGCCTCAAGAAGAAGAAAAGAAGAAAGGAAGAAGGAAAGGAAGAAGAACTCATACAGAGTGGGAGATTGAAACTTGGTAATTTGGTGCAGTGAGGTAATTCGGTGCAGAGTGTGAGGAGGTGCTTTTTAACCCTGGTAAGTGACTGGTAAGTAGTCTCTCTTTTTCTTTTCATTGTCTAATTTATTTATTTTATTTTGAAATTCTAGTTGTTTAAGTTTACCAAGGGTTTAAGACATGGCAGGAGATCCCAGACCCGTGTCATGCTCCTCGTGTGCGATGTGGGAGCTCAGGGACACGCCCACTGTCCCTGGCTCCTTCACGTGCAAGAAGTGTGTTCAGTTGCAGCTCTTGTTAGACCGCTTGACGGCTCTGGAGCTGCGGATGGACTCACTTTGGAGCATCCGCGATGCTGAGGAGGTCGTGGATAGCACGTTTAGCGAGTTGGTCACACCGCAGGTGAAGGTTACTGAGGGAGATAGAAAATGGGTGACCAAAAGAAAGAGCAAGAGTAGGAAGGCAGTGCAGGTGTCCCCTGCGGTCATCTCCCTGCAAAACAGATATACCGCTTTGGATACTGTTGAGGAAGATGGCTCACCAGGGGAAGGCAGCAGCAGCCAGGTTCATGGCACCGTGGCTGGCTCTGCTGCACAGCAGGGCAGGAAGAAAAATGGCAGGGCTATAGCGATAGGGGACTCGATCGTAAGGCGAATAGACAGGCGGTTCTGTGGACGCAATCGAGACTCCAGGATGGTTTGTTGCCTCCCTGGTGCAAGGGTCAAGGATGTCTCGGAGCGGCTGCAGGACATTCTGTGGGGGGGGGGGGTGAACAGCCAGCTATCGTGGTGCACATAGGCACCAACGATATAGGTAAAAAACGGGATGAGGTCCTACAAGCGGAATTCAGGGAGTTAGGAGTTAAACTAAAAAGTAGGACCTCAAGGTAGTATCTCAGGATTGCTACCAGTGCCACGAGCTGGTCAGAGTAGGAATGTCAGGATAGATAGGATGAATGCGTGGCTTGAGAGATGGTGCAAGAGGGAGGGATTCAAATTCCTGGGGCATTGGGACCGGTTCTGGGGGAGGTGGGACCAGTACAAACCGGACGGTCTGCACTTGGGCAGGACTGGAACCGATGTCCTGGGGGGGTGTTTTCTAGAGCTGTTGGGGAGGGGTTTAAACTAATGTGGCAGGGAGATGGGAACCAATGCTGGAAGTTGGAAGGTAGTAAAACAGGGACAGAAACAAAAGGAAGTAAGGGGAAAAGTGCAAGGCAGAGAAGACATAGTCAGAAATCCATAAGGGCGACAGTACAAGGTACAGTGACTGAGGGAGCACAGTGAATAGGCCCAGTAATAACAAAAGGAATAAAACTGGAGATGTTAAGATTCAAAACAGAGGTAAAAAAAACCAACATAAGTGTACTTTACCTGAATGCTCGTAGTATTCGGAATAAAGTAAATGAGTTGGTGGCACAAATCATCGTAAATGACTATGATTTAGTGGCCATTACTGAAACATGGTTAAAGGATGGTCACGACTGGGAGTTAAATATCCGAGGGTATCAAACTATTCGTAAGGACAGAGTGGATGGTAAGGGAGGTGGTGTTGCTCTGTTATTTAAGGATGACATCTGGGCAATAGTAAGGGATGACATCGGTGCTATGGAGGATAAGGTTGAATCCATTTGGGTGGAAATCAGGAATAGTAAGGCGAAAAAGTCACTGATAGTAGTCTATCGGCCACCAAACAGTAACGAGATGGTGGGGCAGGCAATAAACAAAGAAATAACTGATGCATGTAGAAATGGTACAGCAGTTATCATGGGGGATTTTAATCTACATGTCGATTGGTTTAACCAGGTCGGTCAAGGCAACCGTGAGGAGGAGTTAATAGAATGTATCCGCGATAGTTTCCTAGAACAGTATGGAATGGAACCTACGAGGGAACAAGCGGTCCTAGATCTTGTCCTGTGTAATGAGACAGGATTGATTCATGATCTCATAGTTAGGGATCCTCTCGAAGGAGCGATCACAATATGGTGGAATTTAAAATACAGATGGAGGGGTGAGAAAGTAAAATCAAATACTAGTGTTTTGTGTTTAAAACAAAGGAGATTACACGGGATGAGAGAAAACTAGCTAAGGTGACTGGGAGCTAAGACTTTATGTGGAACAGTTGAGAGACAGTGGGAACCGTCCAAGCGATTTTTCACAGTGCTCAGCAAGGTTTATACTAACAAAAAGGAAGGACGGAGAAGAGGGAAAATCGACCGTGGATATCTAAGGAAATAAGGGAGAGTATCAATTGAAGGAAAAAGCATATAAAGTGGCAAGATTGCTGGGAGATAGAGGACTGGGAAATCTTTAGGGGGCAACAGAAAGCTACTAAAAAAGCTATAAAGAGAGTAAGATAGAGTATGAGAGTAAACTTGCTCAGAATATAAAAACAGACAGTAGAAGTTTTTACAAATATATCAGACAAAAAAGAGTGGCTAAGGTAAATATTGGTCCTTTTAGAGGATGAGAAGGGAGTTTTAATAATGGGAAATGAGGAAATGGCTGAGGAAACTGAACAGGTTTTTGGGTCGGTCTTCACAGTGGAAGACACAAATAACATGCCAGCGACTGACAGAAATGAGGCTATGACAGTGAGGACCTTGAGAGGATTGTTATCACTGAGGAGGTAGAGATGGGCAAGCTAATGGGGCTAAAGGTAGACAAGTCTCCTGGCCCTGATGGAATGCATCCCAGAGTGCTAAAAGAGATGGCTAGGGAAATTGCAGATGCACTAGTGATAATTTACCGAAATTCACTAGACTCTGGGGTGGTCCCGGTGGATTGGAAATTAGCAAACGTGACGCCACTGTTAAAAAAGGAGGTAGGCAGAAAGCAGGAAATTATAGGCCAGTGAGTTTAACTTCGGTAATAGGGAAGATGCTGGAATCTATCATCATGGAAGAAATTGCGAGGCATCTGGATAGAAATTGTCCAATTGGGCAGACGCAGCATGGGTTCGTAAAAGGCAGGTCATGCCTAACTATTTAGTGGAATTTTTTGAGGACATTACCAGTGCAGTAGATAACGGGGAGCCAATGGATGTGGTATACCTGGATTTCCAGAAAGCCTTTGACAAGGTGCCACACAAAAGGTTGCTGCATAAGATAAAGATGCATGGCATTAAGGGTAAAGTAGTAGCATGGATAGAGGATTGGTTAATTAATAGAAAGCAAAGAATTGGGATAAATGGGTGTTTCTCTGGTTGGCAATCAGTAGCTAGTGGTGTCCCTCAGGGATCCGTGTTGGGCCCACAATTGTTCACAATTTACATTGATGATTTGGAGTTGGGGACCAAGGGCAATGTGTCCAAGTTTGCAGATGACACTAAGATGAGTGGTAAAGCGAAAAGTGCAGAGGATACTGGAAGTCTGCAGAGAGATTTGGATAGGTTAAGTGAATGGGCTCGGGTCTGGCAGATGGAATACAATGTTGACAAATGTGAGGTTATCCATTTGGTAGGAATAACAGCAAACGGGATTATTATTTAAACGATAAAATATTAAGCATGCCGCTGTTCAGAGAGACTGGGGTGTGCTAGTGCATGAGTCACAGAAGGTTGGTTTACAAGTGCAACAGGTGATTAAGAAGGCAAATGGAATTTTGTCCTTCATTGCTAGAGGGATGGAGTTTAAGACTAGGGAGATTATGTTGCAATTGTATAAGGTGTTAGTGCGGCCATACCTGGAGTATTGTGTTCAGTTTTGGTCTCCTTACTTGAGAAAGGACGTACTGGCGCTGGAGGGTGTGCAGAGGAGATTCACTAGGTTAATCCAGAGCTGAAGGGGTTGGATTATGAGGAGAGGTTGAGTAGACTGGGACTGTACTCGTTGGAATTTAGAAGGATGAGGGGGGTTCTTATAGAAACATTTAAAATTATGAAGGGAATAGATAGGATAGATGCGGGCAGGTTGTTTCCACTGGCGGGTGACAGAAGAACTAGGGGGCATAGCCTCAAAATAAGGGTAAGTAGATTTAGGACTGAGTTTAGGAGGAACTTCTTCACCCAAAGGGTTGTGAATCTATGGAATTCCTTGCCCAGTGAAGCAGTTGAGGCTCCTTCATTACATGTTTTTAAGGTAAAGATAGATAGTTTTTTGAAGAATAAAGGGATTAAGGGTTATGGTGTTCGGGCCGGAAAGTGGAGCTGAGTCCACAAAAGATCAGCCATGATCTAATTGAATGGCGGAGCAGGCTCGAGGGGCCAGATGGCCTACTCCTGCTCCTAGTTCTTATGTTCTTATAAAAGATGAAGACAGCCATCATGCTCCTACAGTCGGATCTTAGCGGGGTCCCTCCAGTTGTGCAGGGACGCGATCCCCCTGACCCCTACCATACAGGCCGTTTCCCACTTCTGCCATACACTGTACCCCGAGATATTACCGATACACCGACCTGGTGTTACAAGTTAATCACCTGGTATTCCCTGTTCTACATTGTGGAAGCACTGCTAGTAATTGCGATACTCTGCAGTGTCGTTCATATCCTTATACTCAGGAAATGGTGGAGGAAAGCCTCCCGCACCCCGGTATACACATTAAGATCCCCTATTTTTAGACTCCAGCAGACTTCTCAACCCCTTTGAGTGAATTAAAGTACATCCGTTTTTTGTGTGTTGGTTCGTTCTGATAAAGACATGTAAATGTCTGTGCTTGACTGCCAGCCAGAGCGAGACCTGCATTGCTGCTATTGTACAGTTTAAAATGTTGTAAATTATTTTGATTGATTAAGGATAGTTTAGTTAAGGACGGTTCGAAGTTTCAGTGTTTTATTTTGTAATGCATGCCTGAATGTCATAGCGCCCCGAAGAATTTTAAAATGATGTATGTACATAAAATAATTTTGGTAAAAGTTTCAATTCATAGGACAGAGCAGTGTAGAGCCTGTCAGTGCATATGGGGTGCCCGACATGGGAGGAGAACGAAGATGACGCGGTAATGTGATCCTTCACGCTTTGCGTTGAGGATCACAAGGAGGGAGTGCAGCCATCTGGGAGGGCCACTTCCAGAATACAAAATGGATGTTTGCAAAGATTGCAGCAAACAATGGACAATGCTAAGAAAAACAGGCAGGCACAGAGCCTGCACGTTGATTGGAACCACAGCTGCCAGACTAGACTGAAATGTAGGTCCATTGGCATATTGATGGCCCATCTCCGGGAACAAAGGGAGATACTTGATTTCATCCAGACAGAGAAAGCTCGCCATGTCAGATAGCCAGGTCTCCGACTTTGGGGGCATTGAGTCCCCTCCAAGCTAATAATATCCGTCTCCGGGCTACCAGGAAACAAAGGCCTCTTTCTCCTCCTGGATTCCGGGTCTTCCGACACTCCAAAAATCGCCACCTCTGGACTCGGTGCCACCCTGGTTTTCAATACTTTGGACATGATGTCCGCAAACCAGTGCCCGAATCACCTAGGCTTCGGGCATGCGAGAACATATGGACATGGTTCGCTGCTCCTTCTGCATACTTTGCGCACCTGTCTTCCACCCCAAAGAACCGACTCATTCGGGCCACTGTCATGTGAGCCCGGTGAACGACCTTAAACTGTATCAGGCTGAGCCTGGCACATGTTGTGATGCGTTGACTCTACTCATGCGTCCATCCAGAGACCATCCTCCAACTCATCTTCCCATTTGTGTTTCAGCTCCTCCGTCTGAGTTTCCTCTGGCCCCATAAGCTCCTTATCAATGTCGAAAAGCCTCTCTTCTCCCACCCACACTATGGAAACTACTCTGTCCTGTATCCCCTTGCTGGTAGGAGAGGGAAGGTTGAGACCTGCCTTCATAGGAAGTCTCGCGCCTGGCAGGTACCTAAATTCATTCCCTCCCGTCAGTTCAAATTTCAGCTCCAGCGACCTCAAGCTGGGAAAGCTCACCTCTATAAACATATCGGCCATCATCTCGATCCCTGCTCTCTGCCGTTTCCGGAACCCTCCAATTAACCTCCCCGGAGCAAACTGGTGATTATTGCAAATGAGGGACCAGACTGATGCTCTTTCTGCTCCCACATGTCTCCTCCATTACACCCAGTCTCTCAGGGAGGCGACCAGCACAGGGCTGGTGGAGTGTCGGCGGGAACAGCAGAAGCACCGTTACCAATACCCCCAGCCGAGTGCCCTTACAGGATGCTGCCTCTACTCGCTCCCACACCGACCAACTCCCCACCCAACCATCCACTTCCTAATCATGGCTATATTCGCCACCCAGTAATAACTATTAAAGTTCAGCAGCGCCAGCCCCTCCTCCCCCTTGCGATCCAACATCTCCTCATTAGGGGGCAACAGAAAGCTATTTAAAAAAGCTATAAAAAAGAGTATTATAGAGTTTGAGAGTAAACTTGCTCAGAATATAAAAAGACAGTAAAGGTTTTTACAAATATATAAAACAAAAAGAATGGTCTGGGTAAATATTGGTTCTTTAGAGGATGAGAAGGGAGTTTTAATAATGGGAGATTAGGAAATGGCTGAGGAAACTGAACAGATTTTTTGGGTGGTCTCACAGTGGAAGACACAAATAACATGCCGGTGACGGATAGAAATAGAGGCTATGACATGTGAGATCCTTGAGAGGATTGTTATCACTAAGGAGGTAGTGATGGGCAAGCTAATGGGGCTAAAGGTAGACAGGTCTCCTGGCCCTGATGGAATGCATCCCAGAGTGCTAAAGAGATGGCTAGGGAATTGCAGATGCACTATTGATGATTTACCAACATTCACTAGACTCTGGGGTGGTCCCGGTGGATTGGAAATTAGCAAACGTGACACCACTGTTTAAAAAAGGAGGTTGGCAGAGAGCAGGAAATTATATGGCGTGAGCTTAACTTCGGTAGTAGGGAAGAGCTGGAATCTATCATCAAGGAAGAAATAGCGAGGCATCTGGATAGAAATTGCCCATTGGGCAGACGCAGCATGGGTTCATAAAGGACAGGTCGTGTCTAATAATTTAGTGGAATTTTTTGAGGACATACCAGTGCAGTAGACAACGGGGAGCCAATGGATGTGGTATATCTGGATTTTCAGAAAGTTTTTGGCAAGGTGCCACACAAAAGGTTGCTGCATAATATAAATATGCATGGCATTAAGGGTAAAGTAGTAGCATGGATAGAGGATTGGCTAATTAATAGAAAGCAAAGAATGGGGATAATGGGTGTTTCTCTGGTTGGTAATCAGCAGCTAGTGGTGTCCCTCAGGGATCCGTGTTGGGCCCACAATTATTCACAATTTACACAGATGATTTGGAGTTGGGGACCAAGGGCAATGTGTCCAAGTTTGCAGATGACACTAAGGTGAGTGGTAAAGCGAAAAGTGCAGAGGATACTGGAAGTCTGCAGAGGGATTTGGAGAGGTTAAGTGAATGGGCTAGGGTCTGGAATACAATGTTGACAAATATGGGGTTATCCATTTTGGTAGGAATAACAGCAAACGGGATTATAATTTAAACGATAAAATATTAAAGCATGCCGCTGTGCAGAGAGATCTGGGTGTGCTAGTGCATGAGTCACAGAAGGTTGGTTTTACAGGTGCAAAAGGTGATTAAGAAGGCAAATGGAATGTTGTCCTTCATTGCTGGAGGGATGGAGTTTCAGACTAGGGAGGTTATGTTGCAATTTGATAAGGTGTTAGTGAGGCCACACCTGGAGTATTATGTTCAGTTTTGGTCTCCATACTTGAGAAAGGACATACTGGCACTGGAGGGTGTGCAGAGGAGATTCACTATGTTAATACCAGAGCTGAAGGGGTTGGATTACGAGGAGAGGTTGAGTAGACTGGGACTGTACTCGTTGGAATTTCGAAGGATGAGGGGGGGGGGATCTTATAGAAACATTTAAAATTATGAAGGGAATAGATAGAATAGATGCTGGCAGGTTGTTTCCACTGGCGGGTGAAAGCAGAACAAGGGACATAGCCTCAAAATAAGGGGAAGTAGATTTAGGACTGAGTTTAGGAGGAACTTCTTCACCCAAAGGGTTGTGAATCTATGGAATTCCTGCCCAGTGAAGCAGTTGAGGCTCCTTCATTAAATGTTTTTAACGTAAAGATAGATAGTTTTTTGAAGAATAAAGGGATTAAGGGTTTTCGTGTTCGGGGCCGGAAAGTGAGCTGAGTCCACAAAAGATCAGCCATGAGCTCATTGAATGGCGGAGGAGGCTCGTGGGGCCTATTCCTGCTCCTAGTTCTTATGTTCTGATTGGTCGACTAGCCGGGCCAGATTAAGCTTGTGTAGCTGTTCCCATTCCATCGCCACCTGGATGCCGAGATACCGAAAGCTTCCCCCTGCCACTCTAAACGGCAGCTCTCTGAATCACCACTTCTGCCTTCCTTGCCTGGATTGCGAACATCTCCCTTTTCCCCATGTTCAATTTATACCTCGAAACCGGCCAAAATCCATTCCTTCCAATCCCGACACATATAAAAGCAGATCATCCGCGTACACCAGACTCTGTTCCCCCCCCCCCCCCCCCGACCAGTCACTTCCAGCCCTTTGATGCTCTCAACGCAATTGCCAGCGGTCCTATGGCCAGTGCGAACAACAGCGGGAGAGGGGGCTCCCCTGCCTCGTCCCCTGGCGCAACCTAAAATTGCCCGATGTTAGCCTGTTTCTCCAAACATTTGCCATTGGCACCTAAAAAGCAGCCTGGCCCAGTCAATGAAGCCCCGACAAATCCAAACCGACCCAATACCTCCCACAGATAATCCCATTCCACCCAGTCAAATGTCTTCTCTGCGTCCATTGTGGCAACTACCGCTACATCCCTACTCTCTGGGGGCATCAGGATAACATTCATCAGCCTTCTTACATTGGCCGCCAACTGCCTCTCTGTGGTAAACCACTGTTGCACCTATATTAGGTGATGTAAGGTCGGACCTGTACTACAGGTACGGCGGTAGCCACTGCCTGCTGGCTCCACAAAGTAGGCGGGGTATAACTATTTGTGTCCTCCATGCAGCAGCCATTTCACCAGCTGCTGTGGGACGCCACACATCTTAGTGCAATAAATCCTCAGTTGTATTCAACTCTCGTCGTTGTGCAATTGATCGTGCATCAATTTATTGCTGTAAGATTTTCAGAAGATGGACCTCCGTATGAAGCCGGCTTGCCTGCAGCTGGATCCGCAATCAAGCAATGCCAAAAAGGACTTTCAGCACTGGCTAGCTTGTTTCGACTTGTTTCAACTCGGCGCCAAGCCCTGTTCCGAGCTCAGAAAATACAGACACTGTACTCGAGGTTGAGCTCCAACGTCTTTCCCGCTGATCCAGGACGTGCCAAACTACGCCGAAACCATGACGCTACTTAAAGAAAATTACACCCAGAAGACGAACACGCTCTTCGCCAGGCACGTACTCGCCCTCTCGCTCTCAACTCCCTGCTGAGTCCATTGAAGACTTCTGGTGGGCCCTAATCCCACTAGTCCGGGACTGTGACTGTCAGGCCGTTACGCCCAAGAAACAGTCAAACCTCCTTATACGGAACGCTTTGGTTACGGGGTTTGGGTCAGACCTCATACGCCAGCGACTTCTAGAAGGGCCACGCTCGAACTCACAGAGACAAAGAAGCTAGCGCTGTCTATGACGGTCACCTTGCGCACCATTCAGGCTTACAACCCCCAGCCAGCGCGGCCCATCCCTCCTCCGCATCATGGACCCCACAGACGGCCGCCCCAACTAGGGCCTTACCCAGCCAATACGTCTGCGCCATGCGCAAGCCAGCGAACACCATGGGTACCCAATGTTACTTTTGCGGCCACAGAAACACCCCCGCCAACACTGCCCGGCCCGCGCTGCCCTTTGTAAGGCTTGCGGTAAGAAGGAGCACTTCGCCGCGGTATGCCAGGCCCACGCAGTCGCCGCTGTCACCCTCACCCCCCTCGTTAACGGATAATGGGCGCCACCATCGTCATCTCCCTGGACCACGTGCGACCAGTGGGCGCCGCCATCTTCTCCCCGTCAGACCACGCACGGACAGTGGCTGCAGCCATCATCCCCTCAGTGCAACACGTACGGACCATGGGCGTCGCCATCGTTTCAACCCCCGCCACTTGCGGCCCATGGGCGCTGCTAATTTATCCTCCCCAACATATTCAGGCGCCGCCATCTTGTCTCCCCCTCAGCACATGGGCACAACAGCATTCCAGGACCCGTGCTACTCGGGCACCCCATCATCCGACACCAGCGGCGACCAACCACGACTCCCCTCAGTGACCATCGTCCAGTCTTGTCCGCACAACCCGGCCACCGCAGCGACCAGCGTTAAAAATGATGGACACGTGACCTCGTGCCTGCTTGACTCTGGGAGCACTGAAAGCTTCATCCACCCGGATACAGTAAGGCGCTGCTAACCTCGTTGTACACCCCGCCAATCAAAGAATCTCCCTGGCCTCCGGATCCCTTCCGTGCCGATCCGGGGTACTGTACGGACACACTCAAGGTCCAGGGCGGAGAATTCAGGGGCCTCCGCCACTACGTGCTCCCTAACCTCTGCGCTGCCCTACTACACAGGCCTGGACTTCCAGTGTAACCTCCCAGAGCCTACCCTGAAATTCGGCAGGCCCCTACGACCTCTTACCACGTGCGGCTTCACGACCCTGAAGGTCGATCCAACTTGCCGCTTCGCAAATCTAACCCAGGATTGCAACCCCCGTCGCCACGGGAGCAGACGGGAGAGCACCCAGTACAGGAACATAATCAGTTCCGTGTCCAGCAGCTGCTTTGGGAAGGCATCATCGAGGCCAGCAACGGCCCCTGGAGAGCCCAAGTAATTAAAACTGGAGAGAAACACAGAAGTGGTCGTGGACTACACCCAGACTATGAATCGGTACAACACTGCTCGGTGCGTACCCCATCCCACGCATATTTGATATGCACAGTACCGGGTCTTCTCAACGGTAGACCTCAAATCCGCCTAGCACCAGCTCCCCATCCGTAAAGTGGACCGTCCATACACTGCCTTCAAGCAGACAGTCGCCTCTATCACTTCTTCACGTTTCCCTTCGGCGTGACCAATGGAGTCTCAGTCTCCCAAAGGGAGATGGACCCAGTGGTCGACCGGTGTGATTTGCGGGCCACCTTTCCGTTCCAAACCAACGTCACCATCTTCCGCCATGATCAGCAGGACCACGATGCCAACCTTACTAAATTTCTTCACACCGCCACTCTCCTAAACCTCACCTGCAACAAGGGGAAGTGCATGTTCAGCACAAACCGCTTAGCCATCCTCGGCTATGTGGTCCAGAATGGCGTTCTGGGGCCCGACCCCGACGGGATGTGCTCCCCCCTCCCCCAAGGCCCTCAAACGCTGTCTGGGGATTCTTTTCATACTACGCCCAGTGGGTCCCAAACTACGCGGACAAGGGCCCGCCCACTCATACAGTCCACTCATTTTCCCCTGACGGCCGAGGCTCAACAGGCCTTCGCCCGTATCAGAGCCGACATCACCAAAGCCGCGATGCATGCAACAGACAAGACGCTGCCCTTTCAAGTGGAGAGTGACGCATCAGCCGTCGCCCTAGCCGCCAACCTCAATCAGGCAGGCAGGCCCATGGCATTCTTTTCCCGCACCCTTCATGTCTCAGAAATTCGGCTCATCCGTCGAAAAGGAGGCCCAAGCTATCGTTGAAGCTATGTGACATTGGAGGCATTTCCTGGTCGGCACGAGGTTCACTCTCCTCACTGACCAATGGTCGGTAGCCTTCATGTTCAATAACACACAGCGGGGCAAGACCAAGAATGATAAGATCTTGAGGTGGAGGATCGAGCTCTCCACCTATAATTACGAGATTCGGTATCGCCCCAGCAAGCTCAACGAGCCCCCAGATGCCCTATCCCGAGGTACATGTGCCAGCGCACAAGTAGACTGACTCCAGGCCCTGCACGACAGCCTTTGTCTCCCAGGACTCACACGGTTATACCATTTTATAAAGGCCCGAAATCTGCCCTACTCTGTCGAGGAAGTACAGACAATCACCAGGGCTGCCAGGTCTGTGCAGAGTGCAAACCCCACTTCTACCAGCCGGACCGGGCGTGCCTGGTGAAGGCCTCCTGCCCCTTTGAGCGCCTCAATGTGGATTTCATAGGGACACACCCCTCCACCAAACATAACACGTATTTTCTCAATGTGGTCGATGAGTACTCCAGATTCTTCTTCGCCATCCCATGCCCCGACGTGACATCTACCTCCGTCATCAAAGCCCTCAACACAATCTTCGCTCTGTTCGGTCTCCCCGGCCACAACCCACAGTGACAGGCGATCCTAATTCATGAGCGATGAGCTGCGTCAGTTCCTGCTCAGCAGGGGTATCGCCTCCAGCAGAAATACAAGCTATAACCCCCTGGGAAATGGGCAGGTAGAGAGGGAGAACGGGACGGTATGGAGGGCCGTCCAACTGGCCCTACGGACCAGGAACCTCCCGGCCTCCCGCTGGCAGGAGGTCCTCCCTGGTGCACTACACTCCACTCAGTCACTACTGTGCACTGCCACGAACAACACACCCTATGAACGTCTCTTTACCTCCCCAGGAAGTCTACATCGGGGTGTCGCTCCCGACTTGGCTCGAAGCTCCAGGACCCGTCCTTCTCCGTAGGCACGTCCGACTCCACAAGGTGGACCCGTTGGTGGAGAGGGTGCAGTTACTCCACGCTAACCCCCGTATGCCTACGTGGCATACCCGGACAGCCGCCAGGTACTGTCTCCCTCAGGGACCTGGCACCCGCAGGGTCCACACACACACACTCTTCCGGCCAGCGCCACCCTCCCCTCCCCTGGCGTTCCCAGCAGCAACGCCCCCCCACCCCAGGACCATCCGTCCTCCCCCTGCCCACGCCCGAGGATGAAGAGGATTTCTGCATGTTCCCAGAGTCACGAAAGACCAGACCAGCATCGGCATTACCGCCATCACTGCATCGCTCCCAGCAGCACATCAAGGCCCCGACTCAATTTCAACAGGGGGTGAATGTGGTAAACCACCTATATGAGGTATACTCTGTATGGTAGGACCTGTACTACAGGTACGGCGGTAGCCCCTGCCTGCTGGCTCCGCCCAGCAGGCAGAGTATAAATATGTGTGTCCTCCATGCAGCAGCCATTTCGCCAGCTGCTGTGTGAGGCCACACATCTTAGTGGAATAAAGCCTCAGTTGTATTCAATTCTCATCTTTGTGCAATTGATCGTGCATCACTCCCCTTAACAAATCCGGTCTGGTCCTCCCCAATCACATCTGGGACGCAGTTCTCAATACTTGAGGCCAAAACATTAGCCAACAATTTGGCATCTACGTTTAGGCGGGAGATCGGTCTGTAGGACCCACATAGCTCCGGGTCTTTATCCCGCTTCAGGATCAATGAGATAATGGCCTGTGACATCGTCATGGGCAGCACCCCTCTCTCCCTTGTCTCATTGAATGTCGTCATCAGCAGTGGTCCCAGTATCCCAGAGAACTTTTTATGAAACTCCATGGGTACCCAACCAGTCCTGGGGCTTTACCCGACTGCATGGCCTTCAGCCCATCTTCTATCTCTTCCAACCCAATCGGGTCCCCCAGCCCTTCTACCAAGTTTTCATCAACCGGGATCTTCAGTCCCCCCTAAGAATTGCTTCATCCCCTCTGTCCCAGCTGGGCGTTCCAACTCATACAGTCTGCTTTAGAAGTCCTTGAATGCTTTTTTGACCCCAGCTGAATCTCCGACGCGGATTCCATCTCTGTCCCTTACTCTCCCGATCTCCCTGGCCACCTCCCGCTTTCTAAACTGCTGCACAAGCATTCAACTGGCCTTCACCCCATATCCATAGATCGCCCCGCTTGCCTTCCTCAGCTGTTTTACCCCCCCCCCCCCCCAACCACCACACCCCGCCATGATCTCTCACACTCTTAACACCAGTAATTTCTCCAACACTGACTGTGAATTTTGTTCAGTCCCTGCTTCTGATTCAATAATAATTTTCTTGGTACCTCTGACATGTTGACCTCTTCCTCTATTGTAAATATTGAAACACAATCATTATTCAGCATGTGTGTCATCTTCTTATTGTCACTGACAACAAAATCATTGTCAGTTAACAAGGGACCACATTCCCGCTGACCACATTCCTTTCCCCAATATAATTGTAAAAGTTTCATGTGATGATTTTTATCTCAATGCGAGTTTATTTTGATGCTCCATTTGTGTGGATCTTAGTCTCTGCTTTGTTACCCTTTACAGTGTGACCATTTTGCAGCCATGTCTCTGTAATAGCTGCCATGTTGTAACCCCCAAGTTGAATTTGTGGCTGGAATTCATTCAATCTGTTCTTCATACTATGTGTATTTGTATAAAGAACACTATTTCCACCGTTTTATCCACACTTTTACTATTCATCTTCCAGTGACATATCCATCCATTTCTGTGCACACACCAACCAGGGAGTCTGGACCTAGGAGACACAGTCTCAGAATAAGGAGCAGCCACTAAAGACTGAAACAAAGGGAATATTATTCCCGAGGATTTTGGATCTTGGGAATTCTCTCTCCCAGAATGCTGTGGGTATTCAGCTGTTGAGGATATTATCATTGACAGTCTGTCTCTGTAACTGAAGCTGATGTGTCAACTTGCAAATGCATCTTATTCATTTGAATAATTTGCAAGTGTTGCTGCTGATCTGCTGTGTGTATTTCCCTGTTGGACATCGAGCCCTCGGGTTTGTTCGGCTGTGAGTCAGTTTAAACAAGTTAAAAATCAAAAAGGACCAATCACATTGCTGGGAGTGTTCTCTCGCCCACCCCTTAACAGTCCAAGAGAAATAGAAGAGCAGATTATCGGCAAATTTCAGAGTAGTGTAAAAGTAATAGTGTCGTGATAGTGGGGGGATTTCGCTTCCCCAATATTAACTGCGGTAGCCATAGTTTGAAAGGTTTAGAGGGAGCAAAATTCTTAAAATGCATCCAGGAGAATTTTTTAAGCCAGTCCGTAGAAGATCTTACAAGATCCTGGCCTTAATTTTTGGGAACAAAGCTGGCAAGTTATTGAAGTATCATGGGGGAACGTTTTGCAGACAGTGCTCATAAATCTGTCAGATTCAAGTTCGTCATGGAAAAGGACAAGCATAGTCCTGAGATCAAAATGCTAAACTGGGGGCAGCCTGATTAATTAGATTAGTTATGATTTGGCCAGAGTGGTCTGGAGCAGACATTTAGGTCAATCTGTGACAGAACAGTGGGACACATCAAGAAGCAGTGGATCAGGAGGAAAATGGATGCTTATGATAGATATCGAGGGCTCAAAACAACATAAGCCCTCCAGGCATACAGAGGGAACTTAAAAAGAAATTAAGAGAGCAAAAATGGAACATGAAGGGATATTGGCAGGTCATATGAAGGAAAATCCAGACTTGTTTTGCAAGTACATTGAGGGTAAAATGATAATTAGGGGAAGAGTAGGGCCCATTAAAGACCTCAGTCGTATTTTGTGTTTCGAGATGGAGGATGTAGGGAGGGGTCTAAATGAATACTTCCTGTTGATGTTCACTCATGAGAGGGAAAATATGGGTATAAATATAGAGTACCCAATTATTTTTCTCATTAAGGGGCAATTTAGCATATCTGGGCTCTCCAGCACAAAGTTTAGTTCTTGTACCATTTGTTTTTTGTAGAAATGTGTTGTGAACTGTTTTTAATAATCAGAGTATCCAACCCCCCCCCCCCCCCCCCCCACCCTCTCCCCATACATTGGTACTGAGGGGCGGGTACTCTGTTTCTCCAACACAAAATTAGTCTTTGTACTGTTTGGCCTTGTATATATTTTTTACCGTTTTAATAAAAAGATATGGCCAATCCATCGACCCTGCACTTGTTTTTGGGTTTTGGGGGGTTTATACTTTCCTCCCTTCTTGAATAATGGTCCAACATTGACTATCCTCCATTTCTCTGGCACCTCTCCTGTGGCCAGACAAGATTGAAAATTATTGCCAGCTATTTCCTCCCTTTCATCACTCAACAGCCTGGAATATAATTCCTGTGGCCAGACCACTCAGAAGTTCCTTTCTGTATTTGTCAATCTCTTTAATTTTATTACAGTCCTTCTCCCTGATTTCTATACCCACACTTTCTAATGGCAGCACGGTGGCGCAATGGTTTGCAATGTTGCCTCATGGCATCGAGGACCCAGGTTCAATCACGGCCCCGGGTCACTGTCCGTGTCGCGTTGCACATTTTCCCGTGACTGCACTGCGTGGGTTTTTAACCTTTCACCCAAAGATGTGCAGGGTAGGTGGATTGGCCATGCTAAATTGCCCCTGAATTGGTAAAAAAGAATTGGGTACTCTAAATTTAATTTTAAAAAGAAGAGTTGATCTGTATTTGGAGAGGCAGGGATTAATCAAGATTAGTCGGCATGGTTTTGTTGAGGGGAGGTCATGTCTGACCAATTTGATTGACTTTTTTGAAGAGGTGACCACATGTATAGATGAGAGGAATGCATCTGATGTTGTCTATTTGGACTTCAGCAAGGCTTTTGATAAGGTCCCATATGGGAGACTGATAGCAAATGTGAAAAAGACAAACTTAAAGGCTCTGTGCCTTAATTTGGTCTGTATACTGTGCACAGTGCAAAACAATTCATTGCTGATTTCGACATAATGTCTAAAATACCAAGGAGTGAATTGACGTATAATTGTTAAAGTGAACTTGATAAACAATACACAGCTGGCTAAACATTGGTCTTAATTCTCGCTCTAAAGTTACTGTCACATTGGACTAATATGCCAGGGGGATGGGAACCTATGCAAGGAGTCAGAGAAGGAGGGAGCAAGGACAAAAGCAAAAGGTAGAAAGTGAAGAAGAAAAGTGATAGGTGGAGAAACCGAGGGCAAAATTCAAACAAGGCAACAGAGAACATATTGGGAGCAAGACAAACATTGTGAAAAAGACAAACTTAACAGCTCTGTGCCTGAATGCACGGAGCATTTGCAATAAAGTGGATGAACTAATTGCGCAGAGAGACATAAATACGTATGATATAATTGGGATTACGGAGATATTGCTTCAGGGTGACCAGGGATGCGAACTGAATGTCCCAGGGTTTTCAGTATTTAGGAAGGACAGGCATAAAAGAAAGCTGGTGGTGTGGCACTGCTGGTTAAAGAAGAAATTAACACAATAATGAGAAAGGATATTAGCTCTGACAATGTGGCGTCTGTATGGGTAGAGTTGAGAAATACCAAGGGGCAAAAAACATTAGTGGGTGTCATATATAGACCCCCAAACTGCAGTGATGAGGTTGGGAATGGCATTAAACATGAAATTATAGATGCATGTAATGAGGGAATATCGGTGATTATGGGTGATTTTAATTGTCACATAGACTGGGAAAATCAAATTAGCCACAAGGCAAGAGAGGAGGAATTCCTGGAGTACATATGGGATGGTTTTCTTGACCAATAGGTGGAGGAACCAACTAGAGAGCAGGCCATCTTAGACTGGGTAATGTGTAATGAGAAGGGAATCATTGCCAATCTGGCTGTACAAGGCCCCTTGTGGATGAGCGACCATAACATGATAGAACGTTTTATCAAGATGGAGAGTGAAGTTGTTGATTTGGAGACTCGGGTGATGAATATTAATAAAGGGAACTATGAAGATATGAGATGTGACTTGGCCTTGATATATTGGGGAGAGTTACATAAAGGGATGACAGTGGATAAGCAATGGCAAACATACAAAGAGCTCATGGGGGAACTACAGCAACTGTTTATTCCTGTCTAGAACAAAGGCAAAGGTGGGGGGGGGGGGGGGTTAAGAGAGCCAATCCATGGCTTACAAAGGAAATTAGAAATAGTATCTGATCCAAGGAACAAGCATACAGATTGGCCAAGAAAAATAATAGGTCTGAGGATTGGGAGCAGTTTAGAATTCAGCAAAGAAGGATGAAGGAATTGATTAAGAAGAGGAAAGTACAGTACAAAATAAATCTTACTGGGAACATAAACACTGCCACTAAGAGTGTGTAAACCAAGGGCTGGTTTAGCACACTGGACTAATTAGCTGGCTTTTAAAGCAGACCAAGGCAGGCCAGCAGCACAGTTCAATTCCCATACCAGCCTCCCCGAACAGGCACCGGAATGTGGCGGCTAGGGGCTTTTCACAGTAACTTCATTGAAGCCTACTTGTGACAATAAGCTATTTTCATTTCATTATAGATACGTGAAGAGAAAGAGATTGAGAAAGAGAAATGTAGGCCCCCTACAGGCAGAAACAGGGGAATGCATAATAAGGGACAAAGAAATGGCTGAGCAATTGAATACATACTTTGGTTCCGTCTGCACAAAAGAGGACACAAATCAGATACCAGAAATGTTGGAGAATGAAAGGTTTAGTGAGAGGGAAGAACTGAGGGAGATCAACATTATTAAAGAAATGGTGCTGGGAAAACTGATGGGATTGAAGGCGGATAAATCCCAGGGTCTTGAGAATCTGAACCCCAAACTGCTGGTCATCTTTCGGGATTCTATAGATTCTGGAACTGTCCCTGCAGGTTGGAGGGCAGCCCACGTCACTCCAATATTCAAAAAGGAAGGTAGAGAGAAAGCAGGGAATTATAGACCAGTAAGCCTAACATTGGCATGGGAGAAATTCCTGAATCCATTATCAAGGGCATTATAGTGGAACATTTAGAAAGCAGTGGCAGGATCAGTCAAAGTCAGCATGGATTTGTGAAGGGATAATCATGCTTGACAAATCTGTTGGAATTCTTTGAAGATGTAACGACTACAGTTGATGAGCGGGAGACAGTCGATGTATATTTGGACTTTCAGAAGGCGTTTGACAAAGTCCCACATACGAGATTATTGTGCAAAATTAAAGCGCATGGGATTGGGGGAAATGTATTGAGCTAGATAGAAAACTGGTTGGCAAAGAGGAAACAAAGTAGGGATTAATGGGTCCTTTTCAAATTGGCAGGCAGTAACTAGTGGGGTCGGGATCGGTGCTGGGACCCCAGCTATTCATAATATATATTAATGATTTGGATGAGGGAACAAAATGTAACATCTCAAAATTTGCAGATAGCAAGTTGGGTGGGAGGGTGAACAAGGATGCAGGGATTCTACAGCATGACCTGGACAGGTTGGGCAAGTGGGCAAATCAATGGCAAATGCAGTATAATTTGGATAAGTGTTTGTTATTCACTTTGGAAGCAAAAACAGGAAGGCAGATTACTACCTGAATTGTTGTATGTTTGAACAGGAGAGTGAAATGAAAATGAAAATGAAAATCACTTATTGTCATGAGTAGGATTCAATGAAGTTACTGTGAAAAGCCCCTAGTCGCCACATTCCGGCGCCTGTTCGGGGAGGCTGGTACGGGAATCGAACCGTGCTGCTGGCCTGCTTGGTCTGCTTTAAAAGCCAGCGATTTAGCTTAGTGAGCTAAACCAGCCCCTGTGCAGTGGGACCTGGGTGTATTGTGCACCAGTCGCTGAAGGTAAGTATGCAGGTGCAGCAGGCGGTAAAGAAGCCTAATGGTATGTTGGCCTTCAATGCGAGAGGTTTCGAGTACAGAAGCAGGGATGTGTTGCTGTAATGACACAGAGCCTTGGTGAGGCCACATCTGGAATATTGTGTGCAGTTTTGGTCTCCTTCTCTGAGGAAGGATGTTCTTGCTCTCGAGGGAATGCAGGGAAGGTTTACCAGACTGATTCCTGGGATGGTAGGACTGTCATATGAGGAGAGATTGACTACGTTGGTATTGTTCTCGCTGGAGTTCAGAAGAATGAGAGGGGATCTTACAGAGACTTATAAAATTTTAACAGGACTAAACAAAGTAGATGCAGGGAAGATGTTACCAATGATGGATGTGTCCAGGACCAGGGGTCACAGTCTGAGGATTCTTGGTAAACCATTTCGGACAGAGATAAGGAGACATTTCTTCACTCAAAGAGTGTTGAGCCTGTGGAATTCATGACCACAGGACGTAGTTGATTCTAAAACATTGAATATATTCAAGAGGCAGCTAGATATAGCACTTGGGAAGAACGGGATCAAAGGTTATGGGGAGAAAGCAGGATTAGGTTATTGAGTTGGATGATCAGCCATGATTGTGATGAATGGCGGAGCAGGCTCGAAGGGTCAAAAGGCCTCCTTCTGCTCCTATCTTCTATGTATATATGTAAAAGCGACTGGGAATCCACACCCAGTAAGATAAAGAACTTAGATTTATGGTTGGTGCCTTACTCGCCAACTTTTTATACA
The DNA here is from genome assembly GCF_902713615.1 of Scyliorhinus canicula. Lineage (NCBI taxonomy): Eukaryota > Metazoa > Chordata > Chondrichthyes > Carcharhiniformes > Scyliorhinidae > Scyliorhinus > Scyliorhinus canicula. Next base: position 48,760,126 of record NC_052158.1, on the reverse strand, counting down.
ATGGTTAATGGAGTTCCCCTGCCCCTCAGTGGGAGAGCTCATACTCTGTGAGGACCACGGGGAAGATAGAACAAAGAACAAAGAAAATTACAGCAGAGGAACAGGACCTTCGGCCCTCCCAACCTGCGCCTATCCAGATCCTTTATCTAAACCTGTCTCCTATCTTGCAAGGTCTACTTCCCTCTGTTCCCCGCCCGTTCATATATTTGTCCAGATGCACTTGAAATGATGCTATCGTGCCCACCTCTACCAACTCGGCTGGCAAAGCATTCCAGGCACCCATCACCCTCTGCGTAAAAAACTTTCCACGCACATCTCCCTTAAACGTTCCCCCTCTCACCTTGAAATCATGACCCCTTGTAATTGACACCCACAATCTTGGAAAAAGCTTGTTGCTATCCACCCTGTCCATACCTCTCATAATTTTGTACACCTCAATCAGGTCCCCCCCTCAACCTCCGTCTTTCCAATGAAAACAATCCTAATCTACTCAACCTTTCCTCATAGCTAGCACCCACTTCAATTTGCATACCGTCGCAACCGGTCCACATCAGACGCCATTTCCCTGGCACTACACTCATCCCGAGAGCATCTCGAAAACAAGGACTCCTACTTCAGACTCCTATTTATTGACTACAGCTCCGCCTTCAACACCATAATCCCAGCCAAGCTCATATCAAAGCTCCAAAACCTAGGACTTGGCTCTCCACTCTGCAACTGGATCCTTGACTGTCTGACCAACAGACCACAGTCAGTAAGAATGAACACCAACGGCTCCTCCACAATAGTGCTCAATACCGGTGCCCCGCAAGGCTGGGTACTTAGCCCCCTACTCTACTCCCTGTACACACACGACTGTGTGGAAAAGCTTGGTTCCAACTCCATCGACAAGTTTGCAGACGACACGACCATAGTGGGCCGGATCTCAAATAACGACGAGTCCGAATACAGGAGGGAGAAAGAGGACCTAGTGGAGTGGTGTAAAAACAACAATCTCTCCCTCAATGCCAGCAAAACTAAAGAGCTGGTCATCAACTTCAGGAAGCAAAGTACTGTACACACCCCTGTCAGCATCAACGGAGCCGAGGTGGAGATGGTGAGCAGTTTCACATTCCTAGGGGTGCACATCGCCAAAAATCTATCCTGGTCCTCTCACGTCGACGCTATCACCAAGAAAGCACAACAGCGCCTATACTTCCTCAGGAAACTAAGGAAATTCGGCATGTCCACATTAACCCTTACCAACTTTTACAGATGCACTATGGAAAGCATCCTATCGGGCTGTATCGCAGCCTGGTATGGCAACTGCTCGGCCCAGGACAGCAAGGAACTTTAGAGAGTCGTGAATACCTCCCAGTCCATCACACGAACCTGCCTCACATCCATTGATTCCATCTACACCTCCCTCTGGGAAAGCGGGCAGCATAATCAAGATTACTCACTTTTCCAACTTCTTCTATCGGGCAGGAGATACAGAAGTCTGAGAACGCGCACGAACAGACTCAAAAACAGCTTCTTCCCCACTGTCACCAGACTCCTAAATGACCTTCTTATTGACTGACCTCATTAACACTACATCCTGTATGCTTCAACCGATGCCAATGCTTATGTTGTTACATTGTATATCTTGTGTTGCCCTATTATGTATTCTCATGTGTTTTCTTGAATGTTGTTTAATTCCCTTTTCTTCCATGTACTGAATGACCTGTTGAGCTGCTTGCAGAAAAATACTTTTCACTGTACCTTGGTACATGTGACAATGAACAAATCCAATCCAATCCAATCCACCCTCCATATTAGGCAACATCCTGGTGAATCTCCTCTGCACCCTCTCTAAAGCATCCACATCCTTCTGGTAATGTGGCGACCAGAACTGCACGCAGTACACCGCAGTACTTCCCGTACCAGCCTCCATTGACAGGCGCCGGAATGTGGCGACTAGGGACTTTTCACAGTAACTTCATTGAAGCCTACTCGTGACAATACGCTATTTTCATTTTTTCATTTTCAAATGTGGCCTAACAAAAGTCCTATAACATGACCTGTCGACTCTTGTACTCAATACCCCGTCCGATGAAGGCAAGCATGCTGTATCACTTCTTGACCGCTCAATCAACCTGCGTTGCCACCTTCAGGGTACAATGGACCTGAACTCCCAGATCTCTTCCATTGCCAATATAGTCCGCTCTTGAATTTGATCTTCCAAAATGTATCACCTCGAATTTGCCTGGATTGAACTGTCCAACTCTCCAATCAACCTATATTTTGCTGTATTCTCTGACAGTCCTCCTCGCTATTTACAACTCCACCAATATTGCAGTATCAACTGCAAACTTGCTAATCAGACCACCTATACCTTCCTCCAGGTCATCTATGTATATCACAAACAACAGTGGTCCGAGCACGGATCCCTGTGGAACACCACTAGGGACGATTCTCCATTTTGAGACACTCCCTTCCACCACTACTCTCTGTCTCCTGTTGCCCAGCCAGTTCTTTATCCATCTACCTAGTACACCCTGAACCACATACGACTTCACTTTTTCCATCACCCTGTCATGGGAAACTTTATCAAACGCCTTACTAAAGTCCATGTATATGACATCTACAGCCCTTCCCTCATCAATTAACTTTGTCACTTCATCAATGAATTCTATTAGGTTTGTAAGACATGACCTTCCCTGTACAAAACCATGCTGCCTATCACTGATAAGTCTATTTTCTTCCAGATGTGAATAGATCCTATCCCTCAGTATCTTCTCCAACAGTTTGCCTACCACTGGCGTTCAGCTAACAGGTCTATAAATCCCTGGATTATCCCTGCTACCCTTCTTAAACAAAGGGACAACATTAGCACTTCTCCAGGCCTCCGGGACCTCACTCGTGCTCAAGGATGCTGCAAAGATATCTGTTAAGGCCCCAGCTATTTCGACCCTCACTGCCCTCAGTAGCCTGAGATAGATCCCATCCGGTCCTGGGGACTTGTCCACCTTAATGTATTTTAGAATACCCAAAACTTCCCCCTTCCATATGACAACTTGACCTAGAGTATTTAAACACCCATCCCTAGCCTCAACATCCGTCCTGTCCCTCTCCTTGGTGAATACCGATGCAAAGTACTCATTAAGAATCTCACCATTTCCTCTGACTCCACGCATAATTTCCCTCTTTTGACTTTGAGTGGGCCAATCCTTTCTCTAGTTACCCTCTTGCTCCTCATGTACGAATAAAAGGCTTTGGGATTTTCCTTAACCCTGTTAGCCAAAGATATTTCATGACCCCTTTTTGCCCGCCTTATCAGTTTTGAGTCGCCTCGATCTTACATATGCTTCCTTTTTCATCTTAGCTAGTCTCACAATTCCACCCGTCATCCATGGCTCCCCAATTTTGCCATTTCTATCCCTCATTTTAACAGGGATATGTCTGTCCTGCACTCTAATCAACCTTTCCTTCAATGACTTCCATATTTTAAATGTGGATTTACCCTTAAACATCTGTTCCCAATCCATATTCCCTAGCTCCTGCCGAATTTTGTTATACTCTGCCTTTCCCCAATTTAGCACTCTTCCTTTAGGACCACTCTCGTCCTTGTCCATGAGTATTCTAAAACTTACGGAATTGTGATCGCTATTCCCAGTGTAATCACGGACTGAAACTTCAACCATCTGGCCGCGATCATTCCCCAATACCAGGTCTATTATGGCCCCTTCCCGAATTGGACTATTTACATACTGCTCTAAAAAACTCCCCTGGATGCTCCTTACAAACACTGCTCCATCTATGCCTCCAACACTACACGAATCCCATTTAATGTTGGGGAAGTTAAAATCTCCCATCACAACCACCCTATTGCTCCTACATTTTTCTGTAATCTGTCTGCATATTTGTACCTCTACTTCATGCTCGCTTTTGGGAGGCCTGTAGTAAAGTTCCAACAATGTTACTGCACCCTTCCTATTTCTTAGCTCCACCCATATTGCCTCAGTGCTCGAATCCTCCAGAGTGTCCTCCTTAATCACAGCTGTGATATCATCTCTGACTAGTAATGCAACTCCTCCACCCCTTCTACCTTCCACTCTATGCCTCCTGAAGCATCTATACCCTGGAATATTCAGTTGCCAGTCCTGCCCTTCCCTCAACCAAGTCTCAGTAATACCAATAACATCATATTCCCAGGTACTAATCCAAGCCCTAAATTCATCTGCCTTACCTGCCACACTTCTCGCATTAAAACAAATGCACCTCAGACCACCTGTTCCTTTGCGTTCATCATCTCTTCCCTGTCTACTCTTCCCCTTAGTCACATTGAGTTTATTATCTAGTACCTTACTGGCTTTAGTTGCTGCCTCTTTACTGACCTCTAACTTCCTAATCTGGTTCCCATCCCCCGGCCACATTAGTTTAAAACCTCCCCAACAGTGTTTGCAAAAGCACCCCCTAGGACATTGGTTCCAGTCCTGCCCAGGTGTAGACCATCCGGTTTGTAATTGTCACCCCACCCCCAGAACCGGTTCCAATGTCCAAAAAAACCCCTTCCTCCTGCACCATCTCTCAAGCCACGTATTCATTCTGACTATTCTTGAATTTCTACTCTGACTGTCCCGTGGCACTGGTAGCAATCCTGAGATTACTACCTTTGAGGTCCTACTTTTTAAACTTATCTCCTAACTCCCTAAATTCTGATTGTAGGACCTCATCCCGTTTTTTACCTAAATAGTTGGCGCCTATATGCACCACGAAAACTGGCTGTTCACCCTCCCCCTTCAGTATGTCCTGCAGCCGATCTGAGACATCCCTGACCCATGCACCCGGGAGGCAACATACCATTCGGGAGTCTCGTTTTCGACCACAGAAACGCCTGTCTACTCCCCTTACAATTGAATCCCCACTGACTATAGCCCTGCCAGTCTTTTTCCCACCCTTCTGTGCAGCAGAGACAGCCATGGTGCCATGAGCCTGGCTACTACTGCCTTGCCCTGGTGAGTCATCTCCCCCAACAGTACCCAAAACGGTATACCTGTTTTGGAGGGAGATGACCGCAGGGGACACCTGCACTGCCTTCCTGCTCTTTCTCTGCCTTTTTGTCACCCATTCCCTGTCTCCCTCACCAATCCTAATCTGCGGTGTGACCAACTCATTGAACGTGCCATCCACGACCTCCTCAGCATCGCAGATGCTCCAAAGTGAGTCCATCCGCAGCTTCAGAGCCATCATGCGGTATAACAGGAGCTGCAGCTCGACACACTTCTCGCACATGAAGGAGTCAGGGGCATCGGCCGCGTCCCTGAACTCATGCCCACCCCGTAAATCCCTTGGAGATATTACAGTGAGCGTAAGAACCCATGGGATCCAAGAAAATTTGGCATGTGGATCCAAAAATGGCTCAGTGGCAGGAAGCAGAGGGTGAAGTCGAGGGTGTTTTTCTGACTGGTCGCCTGTGTCCAGTGGGGCTCTCCAGGGATCAGTGTTGGGGCCCTTGCTGTTTATATGAATGATTTAGATATTAATGTTGACCAGTAAGTTTGTGGATGATACAAGAATTGATGTGGTGGTAAATAGTGAGGAGGATAGCCTTAGATTGCAGGAGGAGACAGACAGGCTGGTCACATGAGCTGATCAGTGGCAAATGGTATTCCACCCAGATAAGTGTGCGGTAATGCCCTTGGGCAGGACAAACAAGGCAAGGGGATCCTGGGAAGCATTGAGGATCAGAGGGACTTTGGTTGCATGTACATCGGTCCCTTAAGGTAACAGAGCATCTCGATACAGTGGTTAAGAAGGCACGTGGTGCACTTGCCTGTATTTACTGAGGCATGAAATTTAAGAGTAGGGACTTTATGCTGGAATTGTATAAAACATTGATTCGGCCACAGCTAGAGTATTGGGTGCAGTTCTGGAATCCACACTATAGGAGGGATGTGACAGCACTGGAAAAGGTGCAGAGGACATTTACTCGGATGTTACCTTGGCTGGACAGTTTTAGTTATGAAGAGTGATTGAATAGACTTTGATTGTTTTCCACGGAGCAGAGGAGACTGAGGGGGCTGGACATGATTGAGATGTGGAAAATTATGAGGGGCATAGCTAGAGTAGACAGGAATAAACTTTTCCCTTGGTGGAGGCGTCAATGGGTAAGGAACATAGAGTTAAAGTAAGAGGCAGGGGGTTTAGAGGGGATGTGTGGAAATACATTTTTACCCAGAGGGTGGTGGGAGTCTGGAACTCACTGCCTGAAAGGATGGTGGAAACAGAGACCCCCATAACATTAAAGAAATATTTAGATGTGCACTTGTGATCCCAAGGCTATGGGCCAAGGGCTGGGAAATGGGATGAGAATAATTAGGTGGTTGTTCTGCCAAGTCAAGTCGCTCACCCATACCCTCGCTTTACATAAAACATAGAACATAGAACAGTACAGCACAGAACAGGCCCTTCGGCCCTCAATGTTGTGCCGAGCAATGATCACCCTACTCAAACCCACGTATCCACCCTATACCCGTAACCTAACAACACCCCCCCCCCCCCCGCCCCCCTTAACCTTACTTTTTAGGATACTACGGGCAATTTAGCATGGCCAATCCACCTAACCCGCACATCTTTGGACTGTGGGAGGAAACCGGAGCACCCAGAGGAAACCCACGCACACACGGGGAGGACGTGCAGACTCCGCACAGACAGTGACCCAGCCGGGAATCGAACCTGGGACCCTGGAGCTGTGAAGCACTTATGCTAACACCATGCTACCGTGCTGCCCCTTTGAGTGGCTCTGAGTCCCCCCAACTCAACAAAACCCATCTCCAGGCTATCAGGGAGGCCAAGGCCAAGACATCTCCCCACCTGAACATGTGGATCTTTTGCCACCTTCAATATTGCCAACTCCAGACCCGGAACCACCCTTACATCTAAAATTTCAGATATTACATCTAAAAACCCCTTCCAGAACCTCCTCAACCTTGGACACACCCAGAACATATACACATTGCTCCCTGGCCCCCACACTCTGCCCACTCCTATCTTCCACTCCCAAAAAGAACCAGCTCATCCTCAAGACCATCATGTGGGCTCTGTGCACCACCTGAAATTGGATGAGGCTTAACCTCGCACACGATGAGGAAGCCCTCACCCTCCACGGGGCTTCCCTTTACACCCCTTTAAGGGGCAGCAGGGTAGCATGGTGGTTAGCATAAATGCTTCACAGCTCCAGGGTCCCAGGTTCGATTCCCGGCTGGGTCACTGTCTGTGTGGAGTCTGCACGTCCTCCCCCTGTGTGTGTGGGTTTCCTCCTGGTGCTCCGGTTTCCTCCCACAGTCCAAAGATGTGCGGGTTAGGTGGATTGGCCATGCTAAATTGCCCGTAGTGTCCTAATAAAAGTAAGGTTGGGGGGGGGGGGGGGTTGTTGGGTTACGGGTATGGGGTGGATACGTGGGTTTGAGTAGGGTGATCATGGCTCGGCACAACATTGAGGGCCGAAGGGCCTGTTCTGTGCTGTACTGTTCTATGTTCTATGTCTATGTCTACCCCGACACCCAACTCCGCCCCCAGATCTTCCTCCCACTTGCGTCTGATATCTCCACAGGACATCCCTCCCTATCCACCAGCTCTCCATATATATATCCGCCACTTTCCCCTCCCCAATATCATTGTCGGACAAGAACTTATCTTGCAGCACCAGCAGTGGCAGCTCCAGAAAGGACGGCACCTCTTTTCTAACACAGTCCCTCACCTGCAGGTACCTGAACCTATTTCCCTCAGGCAACTGATACGTCTCCTCAAACTCCTCCAGGTCTGCAAACATTCCTCCCACAAACAAGTCCCTTAAGTACTCTATCCCCAACTCCTGTCACCCCAGGGACCTCGTGTCCTGCCCTGTTGGTGCAAACCTATGGTTGTTGCATATCGGTGCCCACAGACACATGCCTTCCAGTCCGGAGTGTTGCCTACACTGATTACAAACCATCAACTCTGATACCACCACCGGGCTCACAGACAACCGGACTGGCAAAAATGACAGGGCCGCCAACAACAGTGCCCTCAAACTGGTGCCCCTGTACAATTCTGCATCCATCTGCTCCCTGATCGAACCCTGCTCCACCGATTTCCTAACCATTGTGATATTTGCTGCCCAGTAGTAATTCAACAGACTCGGCGAAGCCAGCCCCTTCTCCGATCCCTTTCCAGAAACACCCTTCTTACCCAGGAGACTTTCCCTGCCCACATGAACCTCAAAATCATCCCATTTATCTTTCTGAAAAAGGTTCTGAAATACAAACAGAAACTTGGGCAGCACTGCGATTTTCTACGTCTGGACACGCCCTGCCAAAGGCAAGGTTAACACATCTCACATCTTGAAGTCCACCTTCATACCCTCCACCAATCGTACCAAGTTCAACGTATGCAGCTGGGCCCAACTCCACACCACCAGCATCCTGTCATAGCGGAAACGCTCCCCCACCACCCGGAACGGCAACTCCACCAACCTCCTCTCCTGCCTACTGGCATTTATCGGGGACACCTCGTTTTTCCCATGTTCAATTTATATCCTGAGAAACAGCCAAAACTCCCCAATGATTCTACCAAAACTCCCCACCGGATAGGAAATGCACAACAGGAGATCGTCCGCACACAAGGAGACCCTGGGCATGATTCTCCGTCGGCAGACAACGGATTAGAGAAATGTGGTTCGGCAGAGAAATGATTTTGACGCCAAAATCGTGGTGGGCACCGGTTGAACGCCAAATTGCGATTCTCCGGTGCCTTGACAGCGGCATCAAAGCATTCCATTTCCCGCTGTCAGATGGGAATGGCCGCGGTGCTGCTGAGCTTGCCCCAGTCACTGAGGAGCGTCACCGAGGATGTCTACATGAAGGTAGGGACCAAGGGGCACTGCCAGGGCTGGCAGAGCCAGATGATGCAGAGGCAGCCGGGGTTCAATCCATCTGCCCCTCCATGCCAAGGTGAACCCCAGGGGCCTATGGGCATCGACTGGGAGGAGGTGGCGCTGAGTGCCAACCCCGACGTGTCCCATGGGGTGGTGGCGGTGGCCACCAGCTCCCCCGAGTTCCACCCCCCTGATAAAGCCGCGTCTCGGGGTCAGCACACGGGACAGGGCGGCACAGCTGTGCATTCGCCGTGGGGGTGAAGCGGGGCCCTCCGGCCCCAGAGCACCCAGAGGAAACTCGCCAGGGGCATCGAAGCCCACGGGGTGAGGTAAGCAGCTGGCAGCCTCCACCTCAGATGTGCATCCTGGGGAATCACCAAGACTCGTGGAAGAGCTAGGAGGGCCAGGCACATTGAGAATAGCTGTGGGCGCTGGGGGAGGGTGGACGGGGTAGAGAGCAGCTGAGCAGTGGGGGGGGGGGGGTGTGAGGGTTGGGGGTGGCTGCACCATCAGGAGAGTGGGGACCTGTATTGAACAATAAACATCCTTGTGCACAACCAGAAGGAATCCTCTTGTCACTTTCTTCCGAAAAGCATTGCCCCGTGCAGGTGATGGGTGTGAGCAAGAACTCAGCAAACAGGCAGGGGTCAGATTATGGCATAGATTGAGGAACACCAGGGCCCAGATCCCTGCGGGTTAGCATCACTCCCTGCCCTCGACAGTGACGCGCGGACAGTGCCAACACAGTCCCAGCACCCTGGAGCGATGTGGCACACACCCTGGGAGGGTGGGTGGGTAAAGAAGTGACGATGGACCAGGCCACGTGCTATTTAAATCGGGTGATATTGAGGGTCTTCCTGGCCCTCAGGACTTGCTGGACCCACACCGTTGCCGCCATTTCTCCAACCTCTGGCTGGGCCTCAGGTTCCTCCCCGGCTTCGTCCTCCAGTCCCTGCTGGTACTGCAGCCTCCGCATTATCCTTGTCCCCGACCCCCTCCTCATTCGCGTTGTCCACATGTTCCTCGTCACCAACCTGCAACTCATCACCCTGTTGCTGTGCCAGGTTGTGGAGGACACAGCAGACCACAACAAAGCGGGCAACCCTCCGGGCTGTGGACTGGAGTGCACCACCGGAGTGGTCGTGGCATCAGAACCGCATCTTGTTCGAAGCACCGCTCAATGACAACCCAGGTGGCTGCACGGGCCTCACTGTAGCAGGTCTCCGCTTCGGTCTCCGGCCTCTGTACTAACGTCATTACCCATGTTCCCAGTGATATCCCTTATTCCCCCAAGAGCCAACCGCCCATCCTGGGGTGCCCTTCGAAGAGGGCAGGGATGCATGACTGACCCAGAATGTAGCTGTTGTGCACACACCCCGGGGAGTGGACACACGTGCATTCTCTTCCTCTGGTGCTCACAGATGAGCTGCATGTTGAGGTTAACATAGTGCCCTCCAGATGTCCCAGTGAGCGCAGGGCAACAGGCGTGGCATCTGTAACCCCCGAGCCCTGAGGCATCCCGGTGATGGCGGAGAAACCTGCTTCCTGGCATCCTGTTGGGCATGGTCCATGTCAAAGTCAATGTAGTCTTCGCCCGGGCATACAGGGCCTTTGTGACCTACGGACGCACCTGTGGGCTGTCGCCTGTAAGATACCACACAGATACCCGCTCGATCCCTGGAATGATCCCTTGGCGTAAATGTTCAGGGCTTGTTTAGTGACCTTGACGGCCACCGGGAGTGGGTATCCTCCTCCTCCATGTGATCCCAAGTCTGTGAGGACATGGCACAGGTATCCCACCATTTCCTTGTTGAGACGTTGCCTCCTGCGGCACATGCTGTCCGTCATTTGTTCAAACAACCAGCAACGCCTGTATACCCTGGGCCATACTCCCTCTCTGAGTCTTTCCCTAGCTTGATGGGTGGCCGGGTTCTCAGGGTGTAGGGCAGGCTCAGGCACATGGGCCGCTGCCTCGAGCATGGCAGATGCTGCTGCTGCCGTCTTCTCCAGCATCTGGCCACATCGCATAGCACCATCATCAATAGAGCAACCTCTACATCCAAAATCACTGCCATTGTGTTCAATATCTGTACGGCATCGAGAGAGGATGTTAGACTGACCCCCTTCCCCACCATGAAAATCAACCCATGTGCTCCAGGCCGCAGCGTGCCCCCACTATTGGGCCCCAGACTTTCTACCCCGACACTCGCTCACAACATGACCCAAACCGGGCACTGGGACCCTCATCGTGGCATTCACCCACTCTCTGGCCATGGACATGTCCCTCGGAGCTCTGTCCCATCCTCGGTGTGTTTGGATGTTGGCTGATGTGTGTGTGGTGTTGCCTCCCGCAGTGTTCAGGCACACTGTCCAGGCATTGCTGTCTGATTGGGATGCTCAGCAATGACTCCCACATGTTACATGGCCCGCCCACCCACGGGAATAACTTGGGTTGTGTGAAGTGTTCACTGAACCACAATTGCCAATTCCTAGGAGGCTATAGCCTTCAAACACACAGCCATAAGCCGTAGCATTCGTTAGGGGGTTATGGGTGATCCGGGGGCAGACAGGCAGGGACGAGGATTGTGATGAGACCATCAATTCAGCGACACGTGGTTAGAAGTGAACAGTGGTTTTAATCGTCTTACAACAGAGCCTGCCTGTGACAAGATGAACTCCAGATGAACTGGCAGGCAGGCTCTCAGCATCAACCTTTATACTTCCGGTTAGGGGGAGGAGCCTTGTGTGGAGCTATGGGTGGAGCCCAGTACAAATTCCCGCACACTCCCAGTGCATCTCCCCCAGTGGCAGATCAGCACACTGTTCGTGTGCCGAGCTTACAGAGACACAGTACAAGATGTGTAATTGTGTAGAGTGTGAATTACGCTACTGTGATTCACCACATGCACCCCCTGTAATAAAATCAAGTCCGGCGGGAGTGGTGGCTTACAGATTGAGTCTGTCCGGTGGCTGAGTTGTCCGCTGTGATCGGTGGAGCACCTAGGTTGCCGCCACTTCTGGTGGTGGATGAGCATCGTCGGTTGGGGTACGATGGCGGATTCTGGGGGCGATTCTGCCCGAGCTTCGTACCAGTCTGGTTTGACTGAGGACTGGGGGCCAGCTGGCGCGGGCATGCGAAGAAGATGTAGCGAACTGGTAGGTGTGGGGGTGTGGGAGGCGAGTTGGGAGGGATGTAGTGTGAGGGGTAACTCGGCGGTGGTAGTGGGGGGGGGGGGGGTTGGATCCTGCAGGTGCAAGGTCCCGGAGGGATAGAGTGTCCTGACGGCCGTCAGGGAAATCTACGAAGGCGTACTGGGGGTTCGAATGCAGTAGGAGCACTTTCTCTACGAGTGGGTCAGTTTTGTGCGCCCTGACGTGCTTCCGGAGGAGTACTGGGCCCGGTGTCTTCAACCATGCCGTGCAGGGAAAATGGGGAGCGAACACCGTCTTACTAGCTCTGGGTGTACAAAGCTCTCAGTGCTCCCGGAGTCGAAAAGGCACGGTGTACTGTACCCGTTGATTTGGACCATCGTAATAGAGTTGTGGAGATGCTTTGGGCGCGATTGGTCCAGTGTGACTGCGTTCAGTTGCGTGTAGTTGGTGGCTCGGTCGGTTGCGCTGGGATGAGTGCCCGCTGAGGTCGCAGTCTTCAATCGAGTTTTGAGAGTGTGGAGAGGATGGGGCCCACAATGGCCGCCCCCGTGGATCGCACGTGGCGGGTGGGGGCAGAGTCAGGGCATAGGCCACTGCGTTCCGGGGCCTGTGGGCCTGCGAGTGCGGAGGGCAATCACTTTGTGCCGCTGGAGGTTTAGGGGCTGGAGCCTATCTTGCCAGGCACACTCTGGCATAGTGGCCTTTTCGCCCGCATCTGCTGCAGGTCACGTTGCGGGCCGGGCAGTGCTGCCGCGGGTGCTGGGGCTGGGGCAGCATGGTGGCTGAGTGCCCACGCGGTGCAGGCCTGGGGGAGTCGCTGGTCGGGGGCCCATGACGGGGTCACGCAGTCTGCAGGAAACAAGATGAGGCTACGAAATGAGACCTCCATAGTTGTAGCGAGTTCAACAGTGTCTTCTAAATTTAGGGCACCCTTCTCCAGCAGTCGCTGGCGCACATAATTCGATCTAAGGCCTGCAACAAAGACATCGCGGACAGCAAGTTCTCTATGTTCTGCAGCAGTTACAGCCTAATATTTACAGTCCCGGGATGAGGCATTTAAGTCTCTGAGGAAGTCTTCTAGCGATTCTGTAGGGCGCTGGCGGCGAGTAGTAAAAACGTGGCGCGCGTAGACCTCATTCATAGGCCTCACGTACATTCTATCGAGTAGGGCCAGGTCCTCTGTATATGAGCCGGTACAGTTTAGCTGAGTAGATATACAATGGCTCACCCTCGCAGTAGACTGAGTTTCTGCTCCTCCGTCGTTTCTGTGGTGCTTCCTTCAGCCAGGTAGGCCTTAAAACATTGGAGCCGATGCGAAAAGATTTATTTCGCCTCGGTATCCTGCGGGTCACGTTCCAGTCGATTAGGCTTGAGGGCTGATTCCATGGTCATTCCTTACTGTTTCTTAAGACGATTAAATTGATGAGACCATCAATTCACTCGACATGTGGTTAGAAGTGAACAGTGGTTTTAATCGTCTTACAACAGAGCCTGCCTGTGACAAGATGAACTCCAGATAAACTGGCAGGCAGGTTCTCAGCATCAACCTTTATACTTTCGGTTAGGGAGGAGGAGCCGTGGGTGGAGCCAAGGGTGGAGCCCAGTACAAACTCCCATACACTCCCAGTGCATCTCCACCTAGTGGCAGAGCAGCGCACTGCTCATGAGCCGAGCTTACAGAGACATAGTACAACATGTGTAATACAGTGTGAATTACGCTACTGTGATTCACCACAGGTTGCTCCTGGAAAGGGTGCACACGATCCAGGCATGTTGGCAAGGTGGTGCAGCGAGCGGCTGCCCCCCTCCCGGTTTCCCTCGGCCTCCCCCAGTGCCATACCTACGCTCCAATGGCACCCACTCCTGCGGGTGTTTCTGCACCCCCAGTGGAGGGTCCCCATCCCCCACCAAGCACAGGGACAGCAAGTCCTACACCCCGAGGCTCTTTGCCTGTGAGTAAAGGTTGTTACTCATCACCTCAGCTCCCCACAGAAGCCCTTCCACCAGGTACAAGTTTTTAAATAGGAGTACAAATCAACCCCAGCGTGACCCCTTGCTGGGGAGGCCACTGTATGAGGGGAGGTCGTTGGATATGGGGTGCCTCTCGTTAATTGGATGGAAATAGGGCTAAAATGGTGATAATTGGTTTCTCGCCATGATACGTGGAGATTCTGATTTTCCCTCGGGGAGCAGGCTGGTTACATCACAAACTGTCTGGGGCCTGGCACGGTTTCCATTTTTGGCATCTCCCACTATTCACCAGACTCGTTTTGCTTGAGCGCGAGTGTAATGAGGCCGGACAATCGCGCCCTTAGTCTCAGAAACACAGAATCCCGCCCATTGCTCCATTCTAAAGAGTGCCCGGACATATGTTTCTGGTTTGCAGATGGACAGATCTGTCAATGTGGTCAGAAATAATGAGAGAGTGATTATATAAATGTCGGTGATATTGGGCTTCAGGAAAAGGGGAAGTTCATCCAAAAGCAGGAAAGTATTGGTCAACATCTATACAGACAGAATATATATGCAGCACAAGTGCAGTTCCCTTTCGGAGGGACAGGCTGTCTCTCAGAGTCACAGACTCACTGGAACACGAGCCATGTACACTGCTGTCCCCCTTCTGATTGTTCAGCTAACCAGCAGAGTGAATCAAACTTGGCTGAAGACTACACTCATGGAAATGAGGAGGCAGCATTATGGAAAATGCCTGTTTCCAATGATATCACCACAAAGCAGAGACACTCCCCATGCCTGTAATCATAAAAGCATCAAATACTCCAAGATTAGACACAAAAGAGATCGACACCAGCATTCTGACACTGACTCTGAGACACTCACTGAAGATGCTGAAAGGACTGCTCCTGGTACTGTTTCTCCTGATGCTGACTCACTCCAGTCCCACTGGAGCCTTGTCAGATGTCGCTGTTGCAGGTAAACATTTGCTAATCTCTCCAAATTCTCTGAAAATGAGAATTATAGTTTAATCATAGTTTAATTCAAACCTATTTAATTTTCTTTCAACATCACGGTTTGATTGGTTGAGGGACGATGATTGTGAGGTTGCAAGATTTACTGACTAATCTGGTGTAAACTAGTTCCTCAGGTAAATCCCTGATGGTTTAGTCGCTATCTGAGTGGACACGGGGACGGTGGGTGTTGGGAGCTGATCCAGATCAACAATGAAAACACAAACTGCTGCAGGGGTGATGGGGAGAGGGGTGAGTTGTTTGATGTCAGCAGGAGCATTGATCCAGATGGGAGACCCTGTAATTGGCCTCAGTACCCAGGTATTACATAGAACATGGAACACAGAAAAAAACAGCACAGAACAGGCCCTTCAGCCCACGATGTGGTGCCGAACATTTGTCCTAGATTAATCATAGATTATCATAGAATTTACAGTGCAGAAGGAGGCCACTTGGCCCATCGGGTCCTAACCTGCACATCTTTGGACTATGGGAGGAACCGGAGCACCCGGAGCAAACCCACGCACACATGGGGAGGATGTGCAGACTCCGCACAGACAGTGACCCAAGCCGGAATCGAACCTGGGACCCTGGAGCTGTGAAGAAATTGTGCTATCCACAATGCTACCATGTTGCCCTTAAGAACAAATTAAGCTACACTCCATTCTTCTACCGTAATCCATGTACCTATCCAATAGAACATAGAACAGTACAGCACAGAACAGGCCCTTCGGCCCTCAATGTTGTGCCAAGCCATGATCACCCTACTCAAACCCACATATCCACCCTATACCCATAACCCAACAACCCCCCCCCCTTAACCTTACTTTTTTTAGGACCCTACGGGCAATTTAGCATGGCCAATCCACCTAACCCGCACATCTTTGGACTGTGGGAGGAAACCGGAGCACCCGGAGGAAACCCACGCACACAGGGGGAGGATGTGCAGACTCCACAAAGACAGTGACCCAGACGGGAATCGAACCTGGGACCCTGGAGCTGTGAAGCATTTATTCTAACCACCATGCTACCCTGCTGCCCCAATAGCCGCTTGAAAGTCCCTAATGTTTCCGTCTCAACTACTTCCACAGGCTGTGCATTCCATGCCCCCACTACTCTCGGGGTAAAGAACCTACCTCTGACATCCCCCCTATATCTTCCACCATTCACCTTAAATTTATGTCCCCTTGTAATGGTTTCTTCCACCCGGGGAAAAAGCTGTCTACTCTATCTATTCCCCTGGTCAGCTTATAAAAGTCGCCCCTCATCCTTCTCCGTTCTAATGAGAAAAGGTCGAGCACCCTCAAACATTCCTCATAAGACCTACTCTCCATTCCAGGCAACATCCTATTAAATCTCCTTTGCACCTTTTCCAAAGCATCCACATCTTTTCAAAAATGAGGTGACCAGACTGCACAAAGTACTCCAAATGTGGCCTTGCCAAGGTTTTACACAGCAGCATCATCACCTCACGGCTCTGAAATTCAGTCCCTCTGTTAATGAACACCAGTACACCATAGGCCTTCTTCACCGATCCCCAAACATGAGCAACGTTTCATCACATGGCAGGACAGAAACAAGGGAATAGACAGGGAATAAACAGAAGCAAACAGTATCGCTTCTTTTCCAACCTGCGTCCCTCCCCCTTCCATTCTCTGAACCCCCCTACAATCACTGAGCCCCTTCAAATCCCACACCCCCAGGCACGTCCCCCTTCCACTTCCAATCTCGCTGTCTTCCAATCTCCCTCCTCACATTTCAATCCGCCTCCCCACATTCCAATCTTCCTCCCCACATTCCAATCCCCCTCACCACATTCCAGTCTCCCTCCCCACATTCCAATCTCCCTCCCAACATTCCAATCTCGCACCCCACATTCCAAGCTGCCATCCCACATTCCAAACCCACTTCCCACATTTCAATCTCTCTCCCCACATTCCAATCCCCCTCCCCACATTCCAATCTCCGCCCCCACATTCCAATCTCCCTCCCAACATTCCAATCTTCCTCCCCATATTCCAATCTCCCTCCTTACATTCCAACCCCCTCTCCACATTTCAATCTCCCTCCCCACATTCCAATCTCCCTCTCCACATTCAAATCTCCCTCTCCACATTCAAATCTACCTCCTCACATTCCAATCTCCCTCCCCACATTCCAATCTAACTCCCCACATTCCAATCTCCCTCCCTACATTCCAAAATCCCTCCCACATTACACTCTCCGTCCCCTCATTCCAAACTCCCTCCCCACATTCCAATCTCCGCCCCCACATTCCAATCTCCCTCCTCACATTAAAATCGCCCTCCCCACATTCCAATCTCCCTCCCACATTCCAATGTCTCTCCTCACATTCCAATCCCCCTCCCACATTCCAATCTCCCTCCTGACATTCCAATCTTCCTCCCCACATTCCAATCGCCCACACCACATTCTAATCCCCATCCCCACATTGCAATCCACCTCAACACATTCCAATCTCCCCTCCCCATATTCCAATCTCCCTCCCAACATTCTAGTCCCCCTCCCCACATTCCAATCCCCCTCACCACTTTCCAATCCCCCTCCCAACATTCCAATCTCCCTCCCCACACTCCAATCTCCCTCCCCTCATTCCAATATCCCACCCTGCATTCCAATGTCCCCTCCACACATTCCAATCCCCCTCCCCACATTCCAATCTCCCTCCCAACATTCTAGTCCCCATCCCCACATTCCAATCCCCCTCGCCACTTTCCAATCACCCTCCCAACATTCCAATCTCCCTCCCCACACTCCAATCTCCCTCCGCTCATTCCAATTTCCCTCCCTGCATTCCAATGTCCCCTCCCCACATTCCAATCTCCCTCCCCACATTCCAATCTCCCTCCTCACATTCCAATCCCACTCCCCACATTCCAATCTCACACCCCACATTCCAATCTCACACCCCACATTCCAATCTCACACCCCACATTCCAATCTCCCTCCCCATATTCCAATCTCCTTCCACACATTCAAAACTCGCTCCCCACATTCCAATCTCCCTCCCCACATTCCAATCTCCCTCCCCATATTGCAATCCCCCTCCTCACATTACAAACTCCCTCCCCACATTCGAATCTCCCTCCCGACATTCTAATTTCCCTCCAAACATTCCGATCTGCCTCCCCACATTCCAATCTCCCTCCCCACATTCCAATCTCCAGCGCCACGTTCCGATCTCCCTCCCCACATTCCAACCTCCCGCCCCACATTCCAATCCCCGTCCCCACATTTCAATCTCCCTCCCCACATTCCAATCTCCCTCCCAACATTCCAATCTCCTCCCAACATTCCAATCTGCCTCCCCACATTCAAATATCTCTCCCCACTTTCCAATCTCCCTCCCAACATTCCAATCACCTCCCCACATTACAATCTTCGCCCCGACATTCCAATCTCCCTCCTCACATTCCAATATCCTGCCCTACATTCCAATCTCCCTCCCACATTCCAATCTCTCTCCTCACATTCCAACCACCCTCCCACATTCAAATCGCCCTCCCCACATTCCAATCTCCCTCCCCACATTCCAATCTCCCTCCCCACATTCCAATCTCCCTCCCCACATTCCAATCCCCCTCCGCCTTCTAATCTCCCTCCCACATTCCAATCACACTCTCTTCCAATCTCCCTCCCCACAATCCAATCAACCTCCCACAGGGGCTGGTTTAGCTCACTCAGCTAAATCGCTGGCTTTTAAAGCAGACCATGCAGGCCAGCAGCACGGTTCGATTCCCGTACCAGCCTCCCCGCACAGGCGCCGGATGTGGCGACTAGGGGCTTTTCACAGTAACTTCATTGAAGCCTACTCGTGACAAAAAGCGATTTTCATTTCATTTTCATTTCACATTCCAATCTCCCTCCCCACATTCCAATCTACTTCCTCTCATTCCAATCCCCCTCCCCACATTTCAATCTCCCTCCCCACATTCCAGTCTCCCTCCCCACATTCCAATCTACCTCCCCACATTCCAATCTCCCTGCCTACATTCCAATCTCCCTCCCCACATTCCAATCTCCCTCCCCACATTCCAATCACCCTCCGCCTTCTAATCTCCCTCCCACATTCCAGGCACACTGTCTTCCAATCTCCCTCCCCACAATCCAATCAACCTCCCACATTCCAATCTCTCTGCTCACATTCCAATCCCCCTCCTAGATTCCAATCTCCCTCCTCACATTCCAATCTCCGCTCCCCATGTTCCAACCCCCCTCCCCACATTCCATTCTCCCTCCCCACATTCCAATCTCCCTCCCCACATTCCAATCCCCCTCCCCACATTCCAATCTCCCTCCCCACATTCTAAACTCACTCCCCATATTCCAATCCACCTCCCCACATACCAATCCCCCTCCCCACATTCCAATCTTCCTCCCCACATTCCAATCTCCGCCCCCACATTCCAATCTCCCTCCCCACATTCTAAACTCACTCCCCATATTCCAATCCACCTCCCCACATACCAATCCCCCTCCCCACATTCCAATCTTCCTCCCCACATTCCAATCTCCGCCCCCACATTCCAATCTCCTCCCCACATTCTAATCTCCCACCCCACATTCGTGTCCCACTGCCCACATTCCAATCCTACTTCCACTCCCCATATTCCAACCTTCCGCCCCACATTACAAGCTCCCTCCCCACATTCCAATGTCCCTCCCCACATTCCAATCTCCCTCCCCCTTCCAATCTCCCTCCCGCATTCCAATCTTCCCCTCTTCCAATCTCCCTCCTCACATGCCAATCTCCCTCCCCACATTCAAATCTCCCTCCCCACATTCCAATCTCCGTCCCACATTCCAATCTCCCACCCCACATTCCAATGTCCCCTCCCCACATTGCAATCCCCCATCCCACATTCCAATTTCCCTCCCACATTCCAATCTCCCTCCCCACATTCCAATCTACCTCCCCACATTCCAATCTCCCTGCCTTATTTCCAATCTCCCACCCCAAATTACAATCTCCGCCCCCACATTCCAATTTCCCTCCTCACATTCCAATAGCCCTCTCCACATTCCAATCTCCCTCCCACATTCCAATCTCTCTCCTCACATTCCAATCCCCCTCCCACATTCCAATCTCCCTCCCCACATTCCAATCTCCCTCCTCACATTCCAATCACCCTCCCCACATTCCAATCTCTATCCCCACATTCCAATCTCCCACCCCACATTCAAATCCACCTCCCACATTCCAATCTCCCTCCCCACATTCCCATCTCCCTCCCCATATTCCAATATCCCTCTTTTCAAATCTCCCTCCCCACATTCCAATCTCCTCCCCACATTCTAATCTCCCAGCCCACATTCGAGTCTCACTGCCAAAAGTCCAATCCCACTCCCACTCCCCACATTCCAACCTCCCGCCCCACATTACAATCTCCCTCCCCACATTCCAATCTCCCTCCCCACATTCCAATCTCCCTCCCCATTCCAATCTTCATCTCCTACAATCTCCCTCCCCACATTACAATCTCCCTCCCCACATTCCAATCCCCCTCCCACATTCCAATCTCTCTCCCCACATTCCAATCTCCCTCTCCACATTCAAATCTCTCTCCTCACATTCCAATCCCCCTCCGAGATTCCAATCTCCCTCCTCACATTCCAATCTCCCCTCCCCACGTTCCAAACCCCCTCCCCCATTCCAATCTCCCTCCCCACATTCCAACCTCACTCCCCACATTCCAATCTGCCTCTCCGCATTCCAATCTCCCTCCCCACATTCCAATATCCCTCCCCACATTCCAAACTCCCCTCCCCACATTCCAATTTCCCTCCCACATTCCAATCTTCCTCCCCACATTCCAATCTCTCTCCTCACATTCCAATCCGCCTCCCACATTGCAATCTCCCTCCCCACATTCCAATCTCCCTGCTCACATTCCAATCCCCC